>NW_025956026.1:0-51686 GCF_023159225.1 Perognathus longimembris pacificus | reverse complement strand
TGATTTGTGGTGAGGGGAGAGAGATAAAACCTCATTTATCAACGACATGAACATGCTGCGTACGTAGCTGTTTATCAGTAAATATCTCCACTGAGATTAAGAAAAGCAGTAGCTTAATAAACTAAGTAATTCCGGGTATGGTTACTGTACTGGTAACTCCCCAAAAGGAATCTGGAATGTGGTGAGGGAACAGAGAAAAAAGCTCATTTATGACCTGCACTTACGAAGGGGGTAGGCAGCTGTATATCAGGGAGTAAACTTTCTGAGAATAAAAACAGCTGGAGCTTGTTAATGTAAGTACACAGGGAAAGGATAATGTACTGGAACTCCTCAGAAGAATCTGATTTGTGGTGAGGGGAGAGAGATAAAAGCTCATTTAGGAACGACATGAACATGCTGCGTAGGTAGCTGTTTATCAGTAAATATCTCCACTGAGATTAAGAAAAGCAGTAGCTTAATAAATTAAGTACTTCCTGGTATGGTTACTGTACTGGTAACTCCCAAACAATCTGGATTGTGGTGCGGAACAGAGAAAAAAGCTCATTTAGGACCTGCACTTACGAAGGGGGTAGGCAGCTGTATATCAGGAGTAAACCTTCTCAGAATAAAAACAGCTGGAGCTTGTTAAGGTAATTACACAGGGGAAAGGATAATGTACTGGGAACTCCTCAGAAGAATCTGATTTGTGGTGAGGGGAGAGAGATAAAAGCTCATTTAGGAACGACATGAACATGCTGCGTAGGTAGCTCTTTATCAGTAAATATCTCCACTGAGATTAAGAAAAGCAGGAGTTTAATAAATTAAGTACTTCCTGGTATGGTTACTGTACTAGTAACTCCCCAAAAGATCTGTATTGTGGTGAGGGAACAGAGAAAAAGCTCATTTAGGACCTGCACTTACGAAGGGGGTAGGCAGCTGTATATCAGGGAGTAAACCTTCTGAGAATAAAAACAGCAGGAGCTTGTTAAGGAAATTACACAGGGGAAAGGATAATGTACTGGGAACTCCTCAGAAGAATCTGATTAGTGGTGAGGGAGAGAGATAAAAGCTCATTTAGGAACGACATGAACATGCTGCGTAGGTAGCTGTTTATCAGTAAATATCTCCACTGAAATTAAGAAAAGCAGTAGCTTAATAAATTAAGTACTTCCTGGTATGGTTCCTGTACTGGTAACTCCAAACAGAATCTGGATTATGGTGAGGGAACAGAGAAAAAAGCTCATTTAGGACTTGCACTTACGAAGGGGGTAGGCACCTGTATATCAGGGAGTAAACCTTCTGAGAATAAAAACAGCTGGTGCTTGTTAAGGTAATTACACAGGGGAAAGGATAATGTACTGGGAACTCATCAGAAGAATCTGATTTTTTGGTGAGGGGAGAGAGAAAAAGCTCATTTAGGACCTGGCACTTACGAAGGGGGTAGGGAGCAGTATATTAGGGAGTATACCTTCTGAGAATAAAAACAGCTGGAGCTTGTTAAGGTAATTACACAGGGGAAAGGATAATGTACTGGGAACTCCTCAGAAGAATCTGATTTGTGGTGAGGGGAGAGAGATAAAAGCTCATTTAGTAACGACATGACCATGCTGCATACGTAGCTGTTTCTCAATAAATATCTCCACTGAGATTAAGAAAAGCAGTAGCTTAATAAATTAAGTACTTCCTGCTATGGATACTGTACTGGTAACTCCCCAAAAGAATCTGGATTGTGGTGAGGGAACAGAGAGAAAAGCTCATTTAAGACCTGCACTTACGAAGGGGGTAGGCAGCTGTATATCAGGGAGTAAACCTTCTGAGAATAAAAACAGCTGGAGCTTGTTAAGGTAATTACACAGGGGAAAGGATAATGTACTGGGAAGTCCTCAGAAGAATCTGATTTGTGGTGAGGGGAGAGAGATAAAAGCTCATTTAGGAACGACATGAACATGCTGCGTAGGTAGCTGTTTATCAGTAAATATCTCCACTGAGATTAAGAAAAGCAGTAGCTTAATAAATTAATTACTTCCTGGTTTGCTTACTGTTGCTAACTCCCCAAAAGAATCTGGATTGTGGTGAGGGAACAGAGAAAGAAAGCTCATTTAAGACCTGCAATTTCGAAGGGGGTAGGCAGCTGTATATCAGGGTGTAAACATTCTGAGAATAAAAACAGCAGGAGCTTCTTAAGGTAATTACACAGGGGAAAGGATAATGTACTGGGAACTCCTCAAAAGAATCTGATTTGTGGTGAGGGGAGAGAGATAAAAGCTCATTTAGGAACGACATGAACATGCTGCGTAGGTAGCTGTTTATCAGTAAATATCTCCACTGAGATTAAGAAAGGCAGTAGCTTAATAAATTAAGTACTTCCTGGTATGGTTACTGTACTGGTAACTCCCCAAAAGAATCTGGATTGTGGTGAGGTAACAGAGAAAAAAGCTCATTTAGGACCTGCACTTACGAAGGGGGTAGGCAGCTGTATATCAGGGAGTAAACCTTCTGAGAATAAAAACAGCTTCAGCTTGTTAAGGTAATTACACAGGGGAAAGGATAATGTACTGGGAACTCCTCAAAGAATCTGATTGTCTTGAGGGGAGAGAGATAAAAGCTCATTTAGGAACGACATGAACATGCTGCGTAGGTAGCTGTTTATCAGTAAATATCTCCACTGAGATTGAGAAAAGCAGTAGCGTAATAAATTAAGTACTTCCTGGTATGGTTACTGTACTGGTAACTCCCCAAAAGAATCTGGATTGTGTTGTGGGAAGAGAGAAAAAAGCTCATTTAGGACCTCCACTTACGAAGGGGGTAGGCAGCTGTATATCAGGGAGTAAACCTTCTGAGAATAAAACAGCTGGAGCTTGTTAAGGTAATTACACAGGGGAAACGATAATGTACTGGGAACTCCTCAGAAGAATCTGATTTGTGGTGAGGGGAGAGAGATAAAAGCTCATTTAGGAACGACATGAACATGCTGCGTAGGTAGCTGTTTATCAGTAAATATTTCCATTGAGATTAAGAAAAGCAGTAGCTTAATAAATTAAGTACTTCCTGGTATGGTTACTGTACTGGTAACTCCCCAAAAGAATCTGGATTGTGGTGAGGGAACAGAGAAAAAAGCTCATTTAGGACCTGCACTTACGAAGTTGGTAGGCAGCTGTATATCAGGGAGTAAGCCTTCTGAGAATAAAAAACAGCTGGAGCTTGTTAAGGTAATTACACAGGGGAAAGGATAATGTACTGGGAACTCCTCAGAAGAATCTGATTTGTGGTGAGGGGAGAGAGATAAAAGCTCATTTAGGAACGACATGAACATGCTGTGTAGGTAGCTGTTTATCAGTAAATATTTCCACTGAAATTAAGAAAAGCAGTAGCTTAATAAATTAAGTACTTCCTGGTATGGTTCCTGTACTGGTACCCTCCAAAAAGAATCTGGATTATGGTGAGGGAACAGAGAAAAAAGCTCATTTAGGACCTGCACTTACGAAGGGGCTAGGCACCTGTATATCAGGGAGTAAACCTTCTGAGAATAAAAAACAGCTGGTGCTTGTTAAGGTAATTACACAGGGGAAAGGATAATGTACTGGGAACTCCTCAGAAGAATCTGATTTGTGGTGAGGGGAGAGAGATAAATGGTCATTTAGGAATGACATGAACATGCTGCTTAGGTAGCTGTTTATCAGTAAATATCTCCACTGAGATTAAGAAAAGCAGTAGCTTAATAAATTAAGTACTTCCTGGTATGGTTACTGTACTGGTAACTCCCCAAAAGAATCTGGAATGTGGTGAGGGAACAGAGAAAAAAGCTCATTTAGGACCTGCACTTACGAAGGGGTAGGCAGCTGTATATCAGGGAGTAAACCTACTGAGAGTAAAAACAGCTGGAGCTTGTTAAGGTAATTACACAGGGGAAAGGACAATGTACTTGGAGCTCCTCAGAAGATCTGATTTGTGGTGAGGGGAGAGAGATAAAACCTCATTTAGTAACGACATGAACATGCTGAGTACGTAGCTGATTATCAGTAAATATCTCCACTGAGATTAAGAAAAGCAGTAGCTTAATAAATTAAGTACTTCCTGGTATGGTTACTGTACTGGTAACTCCCCAAAAGAATCTGGATTGTGGTGAGGGAACAGAGAAAAAAGCTCATTTAGGACCTGCACTTACGAAAGGGGTAGGCAGCAATATATCAGGGAGTCAATCTTCTGAGATAAAAACAGCTTCAGCTTGTTAAGGTAATTACACAGGGAAAGGATAATGTACTGGAACTCCTCAAAAGAATCTGATTTGTGGTGAGGGGAGAGAGATAAAACCTCATTTAGGAACGACATGAACATGCTGCGTAGGTAGCTGTTTATCAGTAAATATCTCCACTGAGATTAAGAAAAGCAGGAGCTTAATAAATTAAGTACTTCCTGGTATGGTTTCTGTACTGGTAACTCCCCAAAAGAATCTGGATTGTGGTGAGGGAACAGAGAAAAAAGCTCATTTAGGACCTGCACTTACGAAGTGGGTAGGCAGCTGTTTATCAGGAGTAAACCTTCTGAGAATAAAAACAGCTGGAGCTTGTTAAGGTAATTACACAGGGGAAAGGATAATGTACTGGGAACTCCTCAGAAGAATCTCATTTGTGGTGAGGGGAGAGAGATAAAAGCTCATTTAGGAACGACATGAACATGCTGCGTAGGTGGCTGTTTATCAGTAAATATATCCACTGAGATTAAGAAAAGCAGTAGCTAAATAAATTAAGTACTTCCTGTTATGGTTACTGTACTGGTCACTCCCCAAAAGAATCTGGATTGTGGTGAGGGAACAGAGAAAAAAGCTCATTTAGGACCTACACTGACGAAGGGGGTAGGCAGCTGTATATCAGGGAGTAAACCTTCTGAGAATAAATACAGCTGGAGCTTGTTAAGGTAATTACACAGGGGAAAGGATAATGTACTGGGAACTCCTCAGAAGAATCTGATTTGTGGTGAGGGGAGAGAGATAAAAGCTCATTTAGGAACGACATGAAACATGCTGCGTACGTAGCTGTTTATCAGTAAATATCTCCATAGAGATTAATAAAAGCAGTAGCTTAATAAATTAAGTACTTCCTGGTATGGTTACTGTACTTGTAACTCCCCAAAAGAATCTGGATTGTGGTGAGGGAACAGAGAAAAAAGCTCACTTAAGACCTCACTTACGAAGGGGGTAGGCTGCTGTATATCAGGGAATAAACCTTCTGAGAATAAAAACAGGTGGAGCTTGTTAAGGTAATTACACAGGGGAAAAGATGAAGTACTTGGAACTCCTCAGAAGAATCTGATTTGTGGTGAGGGGAGAGAGATAAAAGCTCATTTAGGAACGACATGAACATGCTGCATACGTAGCTGTTTATCAGAAAATATCTCCACTGGGATTAAGAAAAGCAGGAGCTTAATAAATTAAGTACTTCCTGGTATGGTTTCTGTACTGGTAACTCCCCAAAAGAATCTGGATTGTGGTGAGGGAACAGAGAAAAAAGCTCATTTAGATTTGCAACTTTCGAAGGGGGTAGGCAGGTGTATATCAGGGAGTAAACCTTCTGAGAATAAAAACAGCTGGAGCTTGTTAAGTTAATTACACAGGGGAAAAGATGAAGTACTTGGAACTCCTCAAGAAGAATCTGATTTGTGGTGAGGGGAGAGAGATAAAAGCTCATTTAGGAACGACATGAACATGCTGGGTAAGTAGCTGTTTATCAGTAAATATCTCCACTGAGATTAAGAAAAGCAGGAGCTTAATAAATTAAGTACTTCCTGGTATGGTTTCTGTACTGGTAACTCCCCAAAAGAATCTGGATTGTGGTGAGGGAACAGAGAAAAAAGCTCATTTAGGACCTGCACTTACGAAGGGGTAGGCAGCTGTTTATCAGGGAGTAAACCTTCTGAGAATAAAAACAGCTGGAGCTTGTTAAGGTAATTACACAGGGAAAGGATAATGTACTGGAAACTCCCTCAGAAGAATCTGATTTGTGGTGAGGGGAGAGAGATAAAAGCTCATTTAGGAACGACATGAACATGCTGGGTAGGTAGCTGTTTATCAGTAAATATCTCCACTGAGATTAAGAAAAGCAGTAGCTAAATAAATTAAGTACTTCCTGTTATGGTTACTGTACTGGTCACTCCCCAAAAGAATCTGGATTGTGGTGAGGGAACAGAGAAAAAAGCTCATTTAGGACCTGCACTTACGAAGGGGGTAGGCAGCTGTATATCAGGGAGTAAACTTTCTGAGAATAAAAACAGCTGGAGCTTGTTAATGTAAGTACACAGGGGAAAGGATAATGTACTGGGAACTCTTCAGAAGAATCTGATTTGTGGTGAGGGGAGAGAGATAAAAGCTCATTTAGGAACGACATGAACATGCTGCATACGTAGCTGTTTATCAGTAAATATCTCCACTGAGATTAAGAAAAGCAGTAGCTTAATAAATTAAGTACTTCCTGGTATGGTTACTGTACTGGTAACTCCCCAAAAGAATCTGGATTGTGGTGAGGGAACAGAGAAAAAAGCTCATTTAGGACCTGCACTTACGAAGGGGGTAGGCAGCTGTATATCAGGGAGTAAACCTTCTGAGAATAAAAACAGCTGGAGTTTGTTAAGGTAATTACACAGGGGAAAGGATAATGCACTGGGAACTCCTCAGAAGAATCTGATTTGTGGTGAGGGGAGAGAGATAAAAGCTCATTTAGGAACCACATGTACATGCTGCATAGGTAGCTGTTTATCAGTAAATATCTCCACTGAGATTAAGAAAAGCAGTAGCTTAATAAATTAAGTACTTCCTGGTATGGTTACTGTACTGGTAACTCCCCAAAAGAATCTGGATTGTGGTGAGGGAACAGAGAAAAAAGCTCATTTAGGACCTGCACTTACGAAGGGGGTAGGCAGCTGTATATCAGGGAGTAAACCTTCTGAGAATAAAAACAGCTGGAGCTTGTTAAGGTAATTACACAGGGGAAAGGATAATGTACTGGGAACTCCTCAGAAGAATCTGATTTGTGGTGAGGGGAGAGAGATAAAAGCTCATTTAGGAACGACATGAACATGCTGCGTAGGTAGCTGTTTATCAGTAAATATCTCCACTGAGATTAAGAAAAGCAGTAGCTTAATAAATTAAGTACTTCCTGGTATGGTTACTGTACTGGTCACTCCACAAAAGAATCTGGATTGTGGTGAGGGAACAGAGAAAAAAGCTCATTTAGGACCTACACTTACGAAGGCGGTAGGCAGCTGTATATCAGGAGTAAACCTTCTGAGAATGAAAAGAGCTGGAGCTTGTTAAGGTAATTACACAGGGGAAAGGATAATGTACTGGGAAACTCCTCAGAAGAATCTGATTTGTGGTGAGGGGAGAGAGATAAAACCTCATTTATCAACGACATGAACATGCTGCGTACGTAGCTGTTTATCAGTAAATATCTCCACTGAGATTAAGAAAAGCAGTAGCTTAATAAACTAAGTAATTCCGGGTATGGTTACTGTACTGGTAACTCCCCAAAAGAATCTGGAATGTGGTGAGGGAACAGAGAAAAAAGCTCATTTATGACCTGCACTTACGAAGGGGGTAGGCAGCTGTATATCAGGGAGTAAACTTTCTGAGAATAAAAACAGCTGGAGCTTGTTAATGTAAGTACACAGGGGAAAGGATAATGTACTGGGAACTCCTCAGAAGAATCTGATTTGTGGTGAGGGGAGAGAGATAAAAGCTCATTTAGGAACGACATGAACATGCTGCGTAGGTAGCTGTTTATCAGTAAATATCTCCACTGAGATTAAGAAAAGCAGTAGCTTAATAAATTAAGTACTTCCTGGTATGGTTACTGTACTGGTAACTCCCCAAACAATCTGGATTGTGGTGCGGAACAGAGAAAAAAGCTCATTTAGGACCTGCACTTACGAAGGGGGTAGGCAGCTGTATATCAGGGAGTAAACCTTCTCAGAATAAAAACAGCTGGAGCTTGTTAAGGTAATTACACAGGGGAAAGGATAATGTACTGGGAACTCCTCAGAAGAATCTGATTTGTGGTGAGGGGAGAGAGATAAAAGCTCATTTAGGAACGACATGAACATGCTGCGTAGGTAGCTCTTTATCAGTAAATATCTCCACTGAGATTAAGAAAAGCAGGAGTTTAATAAATTAAGTACTTCCTGGTATGGTTACTGTACTAGTAACTCCCCAAAAGAATCTGTATTGTGGTGAGGGAACAGAGAAAAAAGCTCATTTAGGACCTGCACTTACGAAGGGGGTAGGCAGCTGTATATCAGGGAGTAAACCTTCTGAGAATAAAAACAGCAGGAGCTTGTTAAGGAAATTACACAGGGGAAAGGATAATGTACTGGGAACTCCTCAGAAGAATCTGATTAGTGGTGAGGGGAGAGATAAAAGCTCATTTAGGAACGACATGAACATGCTGCGTAGGTAGCTGTTTATCAGTAAATATCTCCACTGAAATTAAGAAAAGCAGTAGCTTAATAAATTAAGTACTTCCTGGTATGGTTCCTGTACTGGTAACTCCAAACAGAATCTGGATTATGGTGAGGGAACAGAGAAAAAAGCTCATTTAGGACTTGCACTTACGAAGGGGGTAGGCACCTGTATATCAGGGAGTAAACCTTCTGAGAATAAAAACAGCTGGTGCTTGTTAAGGTAATTACACAGGGGAAAGGATAATGTACTGGGAACTCATCAGAAGAATCTGATTTTTGGTGAGGGGAGAGAGAAAAAGCTCATTTAGGACCTGCACTTACGAAGGGGGTAGGGAGCAGTATATTAGGGAGTATACCTTCTGAGAATAAAAACAGCTGGAGCTTGTTAAGGTAATTACACAGGGGAAAGGATAATGTACTGGGAACTCCTCAGAAGAATCTGATTTGTGGTGAGGGGAGAGAGATAAAAGCTCATTTAGTAACGACATGACCATGCTGCATACGTAGCTGTTTCTCAATAAATATCTCCACTGAGATTAAGAAAAGCAGTAGCTTAATAAATTAAGTACTTCCTGCTATGGATACTGTACTGGTAACTCCCCAAAAGAATCTGGATTGTGGTGAGGGAACAGAGAGAAAAGCTCATTTAAGACCTGCACTTACGAAGGGGGTAGGCAGCTGTATATCAGGGAGTAAACCTTCTGAGAATAAAAACAGCTGGAGCTTGTTAAGGTAATTACACAGGGGAAAGGATAATGTACTGGGAAGTCCTCAGAAGAATCTGATTTGTGGTGAGGGGAGAGAGATAAAAGCTCATTTAGGAACGACATGAACATGCTGGGTAGGTAGCTGTTTATCAGTAAATATCTCCACTGAGATTAAGAAAAGCAGTAGCTTAATAAATTAATTACTTCCTGGTTTGCTTACTGTTGCTAACTCCCCAAAAGAATCTGGATTGTGGTGAGGGAACAGAGAAGAAAGCTCATTTAAGACCTGCAATTTCGAAGGGGGTAGGCAGCTGTATATCAGGGTGTAAACATTCTGAGAATAAAAACAGCAGGAGCTTCTTAAGGTAATTACACAGGGGAAAGGATAATGTACTGGGAACTCCTCAAAAGAATCTGATTTGTGGTGAGGGGAGAGAGATAAAAGCTCATTTAGGAACGACATGAACATGCTGCGTAGGTAGCTGTTTATCAGTAAATATCTCCACTGAGATTAAGAAAGGCAGTAGCTTAATAAATTAAGTACTTCCTGGTATGGTTACTGTACTGGTAACTCCCCAAAAGAATCTGGATTGTGGTGAGGTAACAGAGAAAAAAGCTCATTTAGGACCTGCACTTACGAAGGGGGTAGGCAGCTGTATATCAGGGAGTAAACCTTCTGAGAATAAAAACAGCTTCAGCTTGTTAAGGTAATTACACAGGGGAAAGGATAATGTACTGGGAACTCCTCAAAAGAATCTGATTTGTCTTGAGGGGAGAGAGATAAAAGCTCATATAGGAACGACATGAACATGCTGCGTAGGTAGCTGTTTATCAGTAAATATCTCCACTGAGATTGAGAAAAGCAGTAGCGTAATAAATTAAGTACTTCCTGGTATGGTTACTGTACTGGTAACTCCCCAAAAGAATCTGGATTGTGTTGTGGGAAGAGAGAAAAAAGCTCATTTAGGACCTCCACTTACGAAGGGGGTAGGCAGCTGTATATCAGGGAGTAAACCTTCTGAGAATAAAACAGCTGGAGCTTGTTAAGGTAATTACACAGGGGAAACAATAATGTACTGGGAACTCCTCAGAAGAATCTGATTTGTGGTGAGGGGAGAGAGATAAAAGCTCATTTAGGAACGACATGAACATGCTGCGTAGGTAGCTGTTTATCAGTAAATATTTCCATTGAGATTAAGAAAAGCAGTAGCTTAATAAATTAAGTACTTCCTGGTATGGTTACTGTACTGGTAACTCCCCAAAAGAATCTGGATTGTGGTGAGGGAACAGAGAAAAAAGCTCATTTAGGACCTGCACTTACGAAAGGGGTAGGCAGCAATATATCAGGGAGTAAACCTACTGAGAGTAAAAACAGCTGGAGCTTGTTAAGGTAATTACACAGGGGAAAGGATAATGTACTTGGAGCTCCTCAGAAGAATCTGATTTGTGGTGAGGGGAGAGAGATAAAACCTCATTTAGTAACGACATGAACATGCTGAGTACGTAGCTGATTATCAGTAAATATCTCCACTGAGATTAAGAAAAGCAGTAGCTTAATAAATTAAGTACTTCCTGGTATGGTTACTGTACTGGTAACTCCCCAAAAGAATCTGGATTGTGGTGAGGGAACAGAGAAAAAAGCTCATTTAGGACCTGCACTTACGAAAGGGGTAGGCAGCAATATATCAGGGAGTCAATCTTCTGAGAATAAAAACAGCTTCAGCTTGTTAAGGTAATTACACAGGGAAAGGATAATGTACTGGGAACTCCTCAAAAGAATCTGATTTGTGGTGAGGGGAGAGAGATAAAACCTCATTTAGGAACGACATGAACATGCTGCGTAGGTAGCTGTTTATCAGTAAATATCTCCACTGAGATTGAGAAAAGCAGTAGCGTAATAAATTAAGTACTTCCTGGTATGGTTACTGTACTGGTAACTCCCCAAAAGAATCTGGATTGTGTTGAGGGAAGAGAGAAAAAAGCTCATTTAGGACCTCCACTTTCGAAGGGGGTAGGCAGCTGTATATCAGGGAGTAAACCTTCTGAGAATAAAAACATCTGGAGCTTGTTAAGTTAATTACACAGGGGAAAGGATAATGTACTGGGAACTCCTCAGAAGAATCTGAATTGTGGTGAGGGGAGAGAGATAAAAGCTCATTTAGGAACGACATGAACATGCTGCGTAGGTAGCTCTTTATCAGTAAATATTTCCATTGAGATTAAGAAAAGCAGTAGCTTAATAAATTAAGTACTTCCTGGTATGGTTACTGTACTGGTAACTCCCCAAAAGAATCTGGATTGTGGTGAGGGAACAGAGAAAAAAGCTCATTTAGGACCTGCACTTACGAAGGGGGTAGGCAGCTGTATATCAGGGAGTAAGCCTTCTGAGAATAAAAACAGCTGGAGCTTGTTAAGGTAATTACACAGGGGAAAGGATAATGTACTGGGTACTCCTCAGAAGAATCTGATTTGTGGTGAGAGGAGAGAGATAAAAGCTCATTTAGGAACGACATGAACATGCTGTGTAGGTAGCTGTTTATCAGTAAATATCTCCACTGAAATTAAGAAAAGCAGTAGCTTAATAAATTAAGTACTTCCTGGTATGGTTCCTGTACTGGTAACTGCAAAAAGAATCTGGATTATGGTGAGGGAACAGAGAAAATAGCTCATTTAGGACCTGCACTTACAAAGGGGGTAGGCACCTGTATATCAGGGAGTAAACCTCTCTGAGAATAAAAACAGCTGGTGCTTGTTAAGGTAATTACACAGGGGAAAGGATAATGTACTGGGAACTCCTCAGAAGAATCTGATTTGTGGTGAGGGGAGAGAGATAAAAGGTCATTTAGGAAGGACATGAACATGCTGCTTAGGCAGCTGTTTATCAGTAAATATCTCCACTGAGATTAAGAAAAGCAGTAGCTTAATAAATTAAGTACTTCCTGGTATGGTTACTGTACTGGGAACTCCCCAAAAGAATCTAGATTGTTGTGAGGGAACAGAGAAAAAAGCTCATTTAGGACCTGCACTTACGAAGGGGGTAGGGAGCTGTATATCAGGGAGTAAACCTTCTGAGAATAAAAACAGCTGGAGCCTGTTAAGGTAATTACACAGGGGAAAGGATAATGTACTGGGAACTCCTCAGAAGAATCTGATTTGTGGTGACGGGAGAGAGATAAAATCTCATTTAGGAACGACATGAACATGCTGCGTAGGTAGCTGTTTATCAGTAAATATCTCCACTGAAATTAAGAAAAGCAGTAGCTTAATAAATTAAGTACTTCCTGGTATGGTTCCTGTACTGGTAACTCCAAAAAGAATCTGGATTATGGTGAGGGAACAGAGAAAAAAGCTCATTTAGGACCTGCACTTACGAAGGGGGTAGGCAGCTGTAAATCAGGCAGTAAAACTTCTGAGAATAAAAACAGCTGGAGCTTGTTAAGGTAATTACACAGCGGAGAGGATAATGTACTGGGAACTCCTCAGAAGAATTTGATTTGTGGTGAGGGGAGAGAGATAAAAGCTCATTTAGGAACGACATGAACATGCTGCGTACGTAGCTGTTTATCAATAAATATCTCCACTGAGATTAAGAAAAGCAGTAGCTTAATTAATTAAGTACTTCCTGCTATGGATACTGTACTGGTAACTCCCCAAAAGAATCTGGATTGTGGTGAGGGAACAGAGAGAAAAGCTCATTTAGGACCTGCACTTACGAAGGGGCTAGGCAGCTGTATATCAGGGAGTAAACCTTCTGAGAATAAACACAGCTTCAGCTTGTTAAGGTAATTACACAGGGGAAAGGATAATGTACTGGGAACTCCTCAGAAGAATCTGATTTGTGGTGACGGGAGAGAGATAAAAGCTCATTTAGGAACGACATGAACATGCTGCGTAGGTAGCTGTTAATCAGTAAATATCTCCACTGAGATTAAGAAAAGCAGTAGCTTAATAAATTAATTACTTCCTTGTTTGCTTACTGTTGGTAACTCCCCAAAAGAATCTGGATTGTGGTGAGGGAACAGAGAAGAAAGCTCATTTAGGACCTGCACTTAGGAAGGGGGTAGGCAGCTGTATATCAGGGGGTAAACCTTCTGAGAATAAAAACAGCTGGAGCTTGTTAAGGTAATTACACAGGGGAAAGGATAATGTACTGGGAACTCCTCAGAAGAATCTGATTTGTGGTGAGGGGAGAGAGATAAAAGCTCATTTAGGAACGACATGAACATGCTGCGTACGTAGCTGATTATCAGTAAATATCTCCACTGAGATTAAGAAAAGCAGTAGCTTAATAAATTAAGTACTTCCTGGTATGGTTACTGTACTGGAAACTCCCCAAAAGAATCTGGATTGTGGTGAGGGAACAGAGAAAAAAGCTCATTTAGGACCTGCACTTACGAAGGGGGTAGGCAGCTGTATATCAGGGAGTAAACTTTCTGAGAATAAAAACAGCTTAAGCTTGTTAAGGTAATTACACAGGGGAAAGGATAATGTACTGGGAACTCCTCAGAAGAATTTGGTTTGTGGTGAGGGGAGAGAGATAAAAGCTCATTTAGGAACGACATGAACATGCTGCGTAGGTAGCTGTTTATCAGTAAATATCTCCACTGAGATTAAGAAAAGCAGTAGCTTAATAAATTAAGTACTTCCTGGTATGGTTACTGTACTGGTAACTCCCCAAAAGAATCTGGATTGTGGTGAGGGAACAGAGAGAAAAGCTCATTTAGGACCTGCACGTACGAAGGGGGTAGACAGCTGTATAATAGGGAGTAAAACTTCTGAGAATAAAAACAGCTGGAGCTTGTTAAGGTAATTACACAGGGGAAAGGATAATGTACTGGGAACTCCTCAGAAGAATCTGATTTGTGGTGACGGGAGAGAGATAAAAGCTCATTTAGGAACGACATGAACTTGCTGCGTAGGTAGCTGTTTATCAGTAAATATCTCCACTGAGATTAAGAAAAGCAGTAGCTTAATAAATTAATTACTTCCTGGTTTGCTTACTGTTGGTAACTCCCCAAAAGAATCTGGATTGTGGTCAGGAAACAGAGAAGAAAGCTCATTTAGGACCTGCACTTACGAAGGGGGTAGGGAGCAGTAAATCAGGGAGTATACCTTTTGAGAATAAAAACAGCTGGAGCTTGTTAAGGTAATTACACAGGGGAAAGGATAATATACTGGGAACTCCTCAGAAGAATCTGATTTGTGGTGAGGGGAGAGAGATAAAAGCTCATTTAGGAACGACATGAACATGCTGCGTACGTAGCTGTTTATCAGTAAATATCTCCACTGAGATTAAAAAAAGCAGGAGCTTAATAAATTAAGTACTTCCTGGTATGGTTACTGTACTGGTAACTCCCCAAAAGAATCTGGATTGTGGTGAGGGAACAGAGAAAAAAGCTCATTTAGGTCCTGCACTTACGAAGGGTGTAGGCAGCTGTATATCAGGGAGTAAACCTTCTGAGAATAAAAACAGCTGGAGCTTGTTAAGGTAATTACACAGGGGAAAGGATAATGAACTGGGAACTCCTCAGAAGAATCTGATTTGTGGTGAGGGGAGAGAGATAAAAGCTCATTTAGGAATGACATGAACATGCTGCGTAGGTAGCTGTTTATCAGTAAATATCTCCACTGAGATTAAGAAAAGCAGTAGCTTAATAAATTAAGTACTTCCTGGTATGGTTATTGTACTGGTAACTCCCCAAAGAATCTGGATTGTGGTGAGGGAAAAGAGAAAAAAGCTCATTTAGGGCCTGCACTTACGAAGGGGGTAGGGAGCAGTATATCAGGGAGTAAACCTTCTGAGAATAAAAACAGCTGGAGCTTCTTAAGGTAATTACACAGGGGAAAGGATAATGTACTGGGAACTAATCAGAATAATCTGATTTGTGGTGAGGGGAGAGAGATAAAAGCTCATTTAGGAACGACATGAACATGCTGCATACGTAGCTGTTTATCAATAAATATCTCCACTGAGATTGAGAAAAGCAGTAGCTTAATAAATTAAGTACTTCCTGGTATGGTTACTGTACTGGTACCTCCCCAAAAGAATCTGGATTGTGTTGAGGGAACAGAGAAAAAAGCTCATTTAGGACCTGCACTTACGAAGGGGGTAGGCAGCTGTATATCAGGGAGTAAACCTTCTGAGAATAAAAACAGCTTCAGCTTGTTAAGGTAATTACACAGGGGAAAGGATAATGTACTGGGAACTCCTCAAAAGAATCTGATTGTGGTGAGGGGAGAGAGATAAAAGCTCATTTAGGAACGACATGAACATCCTGCGTAGGTAGCTGTTTATCAGTAAATATCTCCACTGAGATTGAGAAAAGCAGTAGCTTAATAAATTAAGTACTTCCTGGTATGGTTACTGTACTGGTAACTCCCCAAAAGAATCTGGATTGTGTTGAGGGAACAGAGAAAAAAGCTCATTTAGATTTGCACTTTCGAAGGGGGTAGGCAGGTGTATATCAGGGAGTAAACCTTCTGAGAATAAAAACAGCTGGAGCTTGTTAAGTTAATTACACAGGGGAAAGGATAATAAACTGGGAACTCCTCAGAAGAATCTGATTTGTGGTGAGGGGAGAGAGATTAAAGCTCATTTACGAACGACATGAACATGCTGCCTAGGTAGCTGTTTATCAGTAAATATCTCCACTGAGATTAAGAAAAGCAGTAGCTTAATAAATTAAGTACTTCCTGGTATGGTTACTGTACTGGTAACTCCCAAAAAGAATCTGGAATGTGGTGAGGGAACAGAATAAAAAGCTCATTTAGGACCTGCACGTACGAAGGGGGTAGGCAGCTGTATATCAGGGAGTAAACCTTCTGAGAATAAGAACAGCTGGAGCTTGTTAAGGTAATTACGCAAGGGAAAGGATAATGTGCTGGGAACAATTCAGAAGAATCTGATTTGTGGTGAGGGGAGAGAGATAAAAGCTCATTTAGGAACGACATGAACATGCTGCGTAGGTAGCTGTTTATCAGTAAATATCTCCACTGAGATTAAGAAAAGCAGTAGCTTAATAAATTAAGTACTTCCTGGTATGGTTACTGTACTGGTAACTCCCCAAAAGAATCTGGATTGTGGTGAGGGAACAGAGAAAAAAGCTCATTTAGGACCTGCACTTTCGATGGGGGTAGGCAGCGGTATATCAGGGAGTAAACCTTCTGAGAATAAAAACAGCTGGAGCTTGTTAAGGTAATTACACAGGGGAAAGGATAATGTACTGGGAACTCCTCAGAAGAATCTGATTTGTGGTGTGGGGAGAGAGATAAAAGCTCATTTAGGAACGACATGAACATGCTGCGTAGGTAGCTGTTTATCAGTAAATATCTCCACTGAGATTAAGAAAAGCAGTAGCTTAATAAATTAAGTACTTCCTGGTATGGTTACTGTACTGGTAACTCCCCAAAAGAATCTGTATTGTGGTGAGGGAACAGAGAAAAAAGCTCATTTAGGACCTGCACTTACGAAGGGGGTAGGCAGCTGTATATCAGGGAGTAAACCTTCTGAGAATAAAAACAGCTGGAGCTTGTTAAGGTAATTACACAGGGGAAAGGATAATGTACTGGGAACTCCTCAGAAGAATCTGATTTGTGGTGACGGGAGAGAGATAAAAGCTCATTTAGAAACGACATGAACATGCTGCGTAGGTAGCTGTTTATCAGTAAATATCTCCACTGAGATTAAGAAAAGCAGTAGCTTAATAAATTAATTAATTCCTGGTTTGCTTACTGTTGGTAACTCCCCAAAACAATCTGGATTGTGGTCAGGAAACAAAGAAAGCTCATTTAGGACCTGCACTTACGAAGGGGGTAGGGAGCAGTACATCAGGGAGTATACCTTCTGAGAATAAAAACAGCTGGAGCTTGTTAAGGTAATTACACAGGGGAAAGGATAATGTACTGGGAACTCCTCAAAAGAATCTGATTGTGGTGAGGGGAGAGAGATAAAAGCTCATTTAGGAACGACATGAACATCCTGCGTAGGTAGCTGTTTATCAGTAAATATCTCCACTGAGATTGAGAAAAGCAGTAGCTTAATAAATTAAGTACTTCCTGGTATGGTTACTGTACTGGTCACTCCTCAAAAGAATCTGGAATTTGGTGAGGGAACAGAATAAAAAGCTCATTTAGGACCTGCACGTACGAAGGGGGTAGGCAGCTGTATATCAGGGAGTAAACCTTCTGAGAATAAAAACAGCTGGAGCGTGTTAAGGTAATTACGCAAGGGAAAGGATAATGTGCTGGGAACAATTCAGAAGAATCTGATTTGTGGTGAGGGGACAGAGATAAAAGCTCATTTAGGAACGACATGAACATGCTGCGTAGGTAGCTGTTTATCAGTAAATATCTCCACTGAGATTAAGAAAAGCAGTAGCTTAATAAATTAAGTACTTCCTGGTATGGTTACTGTACTGGTAACTCCCCAAAAGAATCTGGATTGTGGTGAGGGAACAGAGAAAAAAGCTCATTTAGGACCTGCACTTACGAAGGGGGTAGGCAGCGGTATATCAGGGAGTAAACCTTCTGAGAATAAAAACAGCTGGAGCTTGTTAAGGTAATTACACAGGGGAAAGGATAATGTACTGGGAACTCCTCAGAAGAATCTGATTTGTGGTGTGGGGAGAGAGATAAAAGCTCATTTAGGAACGACATGAACATGCTGCGTAGGTAGCTGTTTATCAGTAAATATCTCCACTGAGATTAAGAAAAGCAGTAGCTTAATAAATTAAGTACTTCCTGGTATGGTTACTGTACTGGTAACTCCCCAAAAGAATCTGTATTGTGGTGAGGGGACAGAGAAAAAAGCTCATTTAGGACCTGCACTTACGAACGGGTTAGGCAGCTGTATATCAGGGAGTAAACCTTCTGAGAATAAAAACAGCTGGAGCTTGTTAAGGTAATTACACAGGGGAAAGCATAATGTACTGGGAACTCCTCAGAAGAATCTGATTTGTGGTGAGGAGAGCGATAAAACCTCATTTAGGAACGACATGTACATGCTGCGTAGGTAGCTGTTTATCAGTAAATATCCACTGAGATTAAGAAAAGCAGTAGCTTTATAAATTAAGTACTTCCTGGTATGGTTACTGTACTGGTAACTCCCCAAAAGAATCTGGATTGTGGTGAGGGAACAGAGAAAAAAGCTCATTTAGGACCTGCACTTACGAAGGGGGTAGCCCGCTGTTTATCAGGGAGTAAACCTTCTGAGAATAAAAACAGCTGGAGCTTGTTAAGGTAATTACACAGGGGAAAGGATAATGTACTGGGAACTCCTCAGAAGAATCTGATTTGTGGTGAGGGGAGAGAGATAAATGCTCATTTAGGAACGACATGAACATGCTGCGTAGGTAGCTGTTTATCAGTAAATATCTCCACTGAGATTAAGAAAAGCAGTAGCTTAATAAATTAAGTACTTCCTTGTATCGTTACTGTACTGGTAACTCCCCAAAAGAATCTGTATTGTGGTGAGGGAAAAGAGAAAAAAGCTCATTTAGGACCTGCACTTACGAAGGAGGTAGGGAGCTGTATATCAGGGAGTAAACCTTCTGAGAATAAAAACAGCTGGAGCTTGTTAAGGTAATTACACAGGGGAAAGGATAATGTACTGGGAACTCCTCAGAAGAATCTGATTTGTGGTGAGGAGAGAGATAAAACCTCATTTAGGAACGACATGTACATGCTGCGTAGGTAGCTGTTTATCAGTAAATATCCACTGAGATTAAGAAAAGCAGTAGCTTACTAAATTAAGTACTTCCTGGTATGGTTACTGTACTGGTAACTCCCCAAAAGAATCTGGATTGTGTTGAGGGAACAGAGAGAAAAGCTCATTTAGGACCTCCACTTTCGAAGGGGGTAGGCAGCTGTATATCAGGGAGTAAACCTTCTGAGAATAAAAACAGCTGGAGCTTGTTAAGTTAATTACACAGGGGAAAGGATAATGTACTGGGAACTCCTCAGAAGAATCTGAATTGTGGTGAGGGGAGAGAGATAAAAGCTCATTTAGGAACGACATGAACATGCTGCGTAGGTAGCTCTTTATCAGTAAATATTTCCATTGAGATTAAGAAAAGCAGTAGCATAATAAATTAAGTACTTCCTGGTATGGTTACTGTACTGGTAACTCCCCAAAAGAATCTGGATTGTGGTGAGGGAACAGAGAAAAAAGCTCATTTAGGACCTGCACTTACGAAGGGGGTAGGCAGCTGTATATCAGGGAGTAAGCCTTCTGAGAATAAAAACAGCTGGAGCTTGTTAAGGTAATTACACAGGGGAAAGGATAATGTACTGGGAACTCCTCAGAAGAATCTGATATGTGGTGAGGGGAGAGAGATAAAAGCTCATTTAGGAACGACATGAACATGCTGTGTAGGTAGCTGTTTATCAGTAAATATCTCCACTGAAATTAAGAAAAGCAGTAGCTTAATAAATTAAGTACTTCCTGGTATGGTTCCTGTACTGGTAACTCCAAAAAGAATCTGGATTATGGTGAGGGAACAGAGAAAATAGCTCATTTAGGACCTGCACTTACGAAGGGGGTAGGCACCTGTATATCAGGGAGTAAACCTTCTGAGAATAAAAACAGCTGGTGCTTGTTAAGGTAATTACACAGGGGAAAGGATAATGTACTGGGAACTCCTCAGAAGAATCTGATTTGTGGTGAGGGGAGAGAGATAAAAGGTCATTTAGGAAGGACATGAACATGCTGCTTAGGTAGCTGTTTATCAGTAAATATCTCCACTGAGATTAAGAAAAGCAGTAGCTTAATAAATTAAGTACTTCCTGGTATGGTTACTGTACTGGTAACTCCCCAAAAGAATCTGGATTGTGGTGAGGGAACAGAGAAAAAAGCTCATTTAGGACCTGCACTTACGAAGGGGGTAGGGAGCTGTATATCAGGGAGTAAACCTTCTGAGAATAAAAACAGCTGGAGCTTGTTAAGGTAATTACACAGGGGAAAGGATAATGAACTGGGAACTCCTCAGAAGAATCTGATTGGTGGTGAGGGGAGAGAGATAAAAGCTCATTTAGGAACGACATGTACATGCTGCGTAGGTAGCTGTTTATCAGTAAATATCCACTGAGATTAAGAAAAGCAGTAGCTTAATAAATTAAGTACTTCCTGGTATGGTTACTGTACTGGTAACTCCCCAAAAGAATCTGGATTGTGGTGAGGGAACAGAGAAAAAAGCTCATTTAGGACCTGCACTTACGAAGGGGGTAGGCAGCTGTATATCAGGGAGTAAGCCTTCTGAGAATAAAAACAGCTGGTGCTTGTTAAGGTAATTACACAGGGGAAAGGATAATGTACTGGGAACTCCTCAGAAGAATCTGATTTGTGGTGAGGGGAGAGAGATAAAAGGTCATTTAGGAAGGACATGAACATGCTGCTTAGGTAGCTGTTTATCAGTAAATATCTCCACTGAGATTAAGAAAAGCAGTAACTTAATAAATTAAGTACTTCCTGGTATGGTTACTGTACTGGTAACTCCCCAAAAGAATCTGGATTGTGGTGAGGGAACAGAGAAAAAAGCTCATTTAGGACCTGCACTTACGAAGGGGTAGGGAGCTGTATATCAGGGAGTAAACCTTCTGAGAATAAAAACAGCTGGAGCTTGTTAAGGTAATTACACAGGGGAAAGGATAATGAACTGGGAACTCCTCAGAAGAATCTGATTTGTGGTGAGGGGAGAGAGATAAAAGCTCATTTAGGAACGACATGAACATGCTGCGTAGGTAGCTGTTTATCAGTAAATATCTCCACTGAAATTAAGAAAAGCAGTAGCTTAATAAATTAAGTACTTCCTGGTATGGTTCCTGTACTGGTAACTCCAAAAAGAATCTGGATTATGGTGAGGGAACAGAGAAAAAAGCTCATTTAGGACATGCACTTACGAAGGGGGTAGGCAGCTGTAAATCAGGCAGTAAAACTTCTGAGAATAAAAACAGCTGGAGCTTGTTAAGGTAATTACACAGCGGAAAGGATAATGTACTGGGAACTCCTCAGAAGAATTTGATTTGTGGTGAGGGGAGAGAGATAAAAGGTCATTTAGGAACGACATGAACATGCTGCGTAGGTAGCTGTTTATCAGTAAATATCCCCACTGAGATTAAGAAAAGCATTAGCTTATCAAATTAATTACTTCCTGGTTTGCTTATTGTTGGTATCTCCTCAAAGGAATCTGGATTGTGGTGAGGGAACAGAGAAGAAAGCTCATTTAGGACCTGCACTTAGGAAGGGGGTAGGCAGCTGTATATCAGGGTGTAATCCTTCTGAGAATAAAAACAGCTGGAGCTTGTTAAGGGAATTACACAGGGGAAAGGATAATGTACTGGGAACTCCTCAGAAGAATCTGATTTGTGGTGAGGGGAGAGAGATAAATGCTCATTTAGGAACGACATGAACATGCTGCGTAGGTAGCTGTTTATCAGTAAATATCTCCACTGAGATTAAGAAAAGCAGTAGCTTAATAAATTAAGTACTTCCTGGTATGGTTACTGTACTGGTAACTCCCCAAAAGAATCTGGATTGTGGTGAGGGAACAGAGAAAAAAGCTCATTTAGGACCTGCACTTACGAAGGGGGTAGGCAGCTGTATATCAGGGAGTAAACCTTCTGAGAATAAAAACAGCTGGAGCTTGTTAAGGTAATTACACAGGGGAAAGGATAATGTACTGGGAACTCCTCAAAAGAATCTGATTTGTGGTGAGGGGAGAGAGATAAAAGCTCATTTAGGAACGACATGAACATCCTGCGTAGGTAGCTGTTTATCAGTAAATATCTCCACTGAGATTGAGAAAAGCAGGAGCTTAATAAATTAAGTACTTCCTGGTATGGTTACTGTACTGGTAACTCCCCAAAAGAATCTGGATTGTGTTGAGGGAACAGAGAAAAAAGCTCATTTAGGACCTGCACTTTCGAAGGGGGTAGGCAGCTGTATATCAGGGAGTATACCTTCTGAGAATAAAAACAGCAGGAGCTTGTTAAGGTAATTACACAGGGGAAAGGATAATGTACTGGGAACTCCTCAGAAGAATCTGATTTGTGGTGAGGGGAGAGAGATAAAAGCTCATTTAGGAACGACATGAACATGCTGCGTACGTAGCTGATTATCAGTAAATATCTCCACTGAGATTGAGAAAAGCAGTAGCGTAATAAATTAAGTACTTCCCTGGTATGGTTACTGTACTGGTAACTCCCCAAAAGAATCTGGATTGTGTTGAGGGAAGAGAGAAAAAAGCTCATTTAGGACCTCCACTTACGAAGGGGGTAGGCAGCTGTATATCAGGGAGTAAACCTTCTGAGAATAAAAACAGCTGGAGCTTGTTAAGGTAATTACACAGGGGAAACAATAATGTACTGGGAACTCCTCAGAAGAATCTGATTTGTTGTGAGGGGAGAGAGATAAAAGCTCATTTAGGAACGACATGAACATGCCGCGGAGGTAGCTGTTTATCAGTAAATATTTCCATTGAGATTAAGAAAAGCAGTAGCTTAATAAATTAAGTACTTCCTGGTATGGTTACTGTACTGGTAACTCCCCAAAAGAATCTGGATTGTGGTGAGGGAACAGAGAAAAAAGCTCATTTAGGACCTGCACTTACGAAGGGGGTAGGCAGCTGTATATCAGGGAGTAAGCCTTCTGAGAATAAAAACAGCTGGAACTTGTTAAGGTAATTACACAGGGGAAAGGATAATGTACTGGGAACTCCTCAGAAGAATCTGATTTGTGGTGAGGGGAGAGAGATAAAAGCTCATTTAGGAACGACATGAACATGCTGTGTAGGTAGCTGTTTATCAGTAAATATCTCCACTGAAATTAAGAAAAGCAGTACCTTAATAAATTAAGTACTTCCTGGTATGGTTCCTGTACTGGTAACTCCAAAAAGAATCTGGATTATGGTGAGGGAACAGAGAAAAAAGCTCATTTAGGACCTGCACTTACGAAGGGGGTAGGCACCTTTATATCAGGGAGTAAACCTTCTGAGAATAAAAACAGCTGGTGCTTGTTAAGGTAATTACACAGGGGAAAGGATAATGTACTGGGAACTCCTCAAAAGAATCTGATTTGTGGTGAGGGGAGAGAGATAAAAGGTCATTTAGGAATGACATGAACATGCTGCTTAGGTAGCTGTTTATCAGTAAATATCTCCACTGAGATTAAGAAAAGCAGTAGCTTAATAAATTAAGTACTTCCTGGTATGGTTACTGTACTGGTAACTCCCCAAAAGAATCTGGATTGTGGTGAGGGAACAGAGAAAAAGCTCATTTAGGACCTGCACTTACGAAGGGGGTAGGCAGCTGTATATCAGGGAGTAAACCTTCTGAGAGTAAAACAGCTGGAGCTTGTTAAGGTAATTACACAGGGGAAAGGATAATGTACTGGGAGCTCCTCAGAAGAATCTGATTTGTGGTGAGGGGAGAGAGATAAAAGCTCATTTAGGAACGACATGAACATGCTGCGTACGTAGCTGATTATCAGTAAATATCTCCACTGAGATTAAGAAAAGCAGTAGCTTAATAAATTAAGTACTTCCTGGTATGGTTACTGTACTGGTAACTCCCCAAAAGAATCTGGATTGTGGTGAGGGAACAGAGAAAAAAGCTCATTTAGGACCTGCACTTACGAAAGGGGTAGGCAGCTGTATATCAGGGAGTAAACCTTCTGAGAATAAAAACAGCTTCAGCTTGTTAAGGTAATTACACAGGGAAAGGATAATGTACTGGGAACTCCTCAAAAGAATCTGATTTGTGGTGAGGGGAGAGAGATAAAACCTCATTTAGGAACGACATGAACATGCTGCGTAGGTAGCTGTTTATCAGTAAATATCTCCACTGAGATTGAGAAAAGCAGTAGCGTAATAAATTAAGTACTTCCTGGTATGGTTACTGTACTGGTAACTCCCCAAAAGAATCTGGATTGTGTTGAGCGAAGAGAGAAAAAAGCTCATTTAGGACCTCCACTTTCGAAGGGGTTACGCAGCTGTATATCAGGGAGTAAACCTTCTGAGAATAAAAACAGCTGGAGCTTGTTAAGTTAATTACACAGGGGAAAGGATAATGTACTGGGAACTCCTCAGAAGAATCTGAATTGTGGTGAGGGGAGAGAGATAAAAGCTCATTTAGGAACGACATGAACATGCTGCGTAGGTAGCTCTTTATCAGTAAATATTTCCATTGAGATTAAGAAAAGCAGTAGCTTAATAAATTAAGTACTTCCTGGTATGGTTCCTGTACTGGTAACTCCAAAAAGAATCTGGATTATGGTGAGGGAACAGAGAAAATAGCTCATTTAGGACCTGCACTTACGAAGTGGGTAGGCACCTGTATATCAGGGAGTAAACCTTCTGAGAATAAAAACAGCTGGTGCTTGTTAAGGTAATTACACAGGGGAAAGGATAATGTACTGGGAACTCCTCAGAAGAATCTGATTTGTGGTGAGGGGAGAGAGATAAAAGGTCATTTAGGAAGGACATGAACATGCTGCTTAGGTAGCTGTTTATCAGTAAATATATCCACTGAGATTAAGAAAAGCAGTAGCTTAATAAATTAAGTACTTCCTGGTATGGATACTGTACTGGTAACTCCCCAAAAGAATCTGGATTGTGGTGAGGGAACAGAGAAAAAAGCTCATTTAGGACCTGCACTTACGAAGGGGGTAGGGAGCTGTATATCAGGGAGTAAACCTTCTGAGAATAAAAACAGCTGGAGCTTGTTCAGGTAATTACACAGGGGAAAGGATAATGTACTGGGAACTCCTCAGAAGAATCTGATTTGTGGTGAGGGGAGAGAGATAAAAGCTCATTTAGGAACGACATGAACATGCTGCGTAGGTAGCTGTTTATTAGTAAATATCTCCACTGAAATTAAGAAAAGCAGTAGCTTAATAAATTAAGTACTTCCTGGTATGGTTCCTGTACTGGTAACTCCAAAAAGAATCTGGATTATGGTGAGGGAACAGAGAAAAAAGCTCATTTAGGACCTGCACTTACGAAGGGGGTAGGCAGCTGTAAAAAAGGCAGTAAAACTTCTGAGAATAAAAACAGCTGGAGCTTGTTAAGGTAATTACACAGCGGAATGGATAATGTACTGGGAACAACTCAGAAGAATTTGATTTGTGGTGAGGGGAGAGAGATAAAAGGTCATTTAGGAACGACATGAACATGCTGCGTAGGTAGCTGTTTATCAGTAAATATCTCCACTGAGATTAAGAAAAGCATTAGATTAATAAATTAATTACTTCCTGGTTTGCTTATTGTTGGTATCTCCTCAAAAGAATCTGGATTGTGGTGAGGGAACAGAGAAGAAAGCTCATTTAGGACCTGCACTTAGGAAGGGGGTAGGCAGCTGTATGTCCGGGAGTAAACCTTCTGAGAATAAAAACAGCTGGAGCTTGTTAAGGTAATTACACATGGGAAAGGATAATGTACTGGGAACTCCTCAGAAGAATCTGATTTGTGGTGAGGGGAGAGAGATAAAAGCTCATTTAGGAACGACATGATCATGCTGCGTAGGTAGCTGTTTATCAGTAAATATCTCCACTGAGATTAAGAAAAGCAGTAGCTTAATAGATTAAGTACTTCCTAGTATGGTTACTGTACTGGTAACTCCCCAAAAGATTCTGGATTGTGGTGAGGGAACAGAGAAAAAATCTCATTTAGGACCTGCACTTACGAAGGGGGTAGGCAGCTGTATATCAGGGAGTAAACCTTCTGAGAATAAAAACAGCTGGAGATTGTTAAGGTAATTACACAGGGGAAAGGATAATGTACTGGGAACTCCTCAAAAGAATCTGATTTGTCGTGAGGGGAGAGAGATAAAAGCTCTTTAGGAACGACATGAACATCCTGCGTATGTAGCTGTTTATCAGTAAATATCTCCACTGAGATTGAGAAAAGCAGGAGCTTAATAAATTAAGTACTTCCTGGTATGGTTACTGTACTGGTAACTCCCCAAAAGAATCTGGATTGTGTTGAGGGAACAGAGAAAAAAGCTCATTTAGGACCTGCACTTTCGAAGGGGGTAGGCAGCTGTATATCAGGGAGTATACCTTCTGAGAATAAAAACAGCAGGAGCTTGTTAAGGTAATTACACAGGGGAAAGGATAATGTACTGGGATCTCCTCAGAAGAATCTGATTTGTGGTGAGGGGAGAGAGATAAAAGCTCATTTAGGAACGACATGAACATGCTGCGTACGTAGCTGATTATCAGTAAATATCTCCACTGAGATTAAGAAAAGCAGTAGCTTAATAAATTAAGTACTTCCTGGTATGGTTACTGTACTGGTAACTCCCCAAAAGAATATGGATTGTGGTGAGGGAACAGAGAAAAAAGCTCATTTAGGACCTGCACTTACGAAGGGGGTAGGCAGCTGTATATCAGGGAGTAAACCTTCTCAGAATAAAAACAGCTTCAGCTTGTTAAGGTAATTACACAGGGGAAAGGATAATGTACTGGTAACTCCTCAAAAGAATCTGATTTGTGGTGAGGGGAGAGAGATAAAAGCTCATTTAGGAACGACATGAACATGCTGCGTAGATAGCTGTTTATCAGTAAATATCTCCACTGAGATTGAGAAAAGCAGTAGCTTAATAAATTAAGTACTTCCTGGTATGGTTACTGTACTGGTAACTCCCCAAAAGAATCTGGATTGTGTTGAGGGAACAGAGAAAAAAGCTCATTTAAGACCTCCACTTTCGAAGGGGTTAGGCAGCTGTATATCAGGGAGTAAACTTTCTGAGAATAAAAACAGCTGGTGCTTGTTAAGGTAATTACACAGGGGAAACGATAATGTACTGGGAACTCCTCAGAAGAATCTGATTTGTGGTGAGGGGAGAGAGATAAAAGCTCATTTAGGAACGACATGAACATGCTGCGTAGGTAGCTGTTTATCAGTAAATATCTCCACTGAGATTAAGAAAAGCAGTAGCTTAATAAATTAAGTACTTCCTGGTATGGTTATTGTACTGGTAACTCCCCAAAGAATCTGGATTGTGGTGAGGGAACAGAGAAAAAAGCTCATTTAGGACCTGCACTTACGAGGGGGGAAGGGAGCAGTATATCAGGGAGTATACCTTCTGAGAATAAAAACAGCTGGAGCTTGTTAAGGTAATTACACAGGGGAAAGGATAATGTACTGGGAACTCCTCAAAAGAATCTGATTTGTGGTGAGGGGAGAGAGATAAAAGCTCATTTAGGAACGACATGAACATGCTGCGTACGTAGCTGTTTATCAATAAATATCTCCACTGAGATTAAGAAAAGCAGTAGCTTAATAAATTAAGTACTTCCTGCTATGGATACTGTACTGGTAACTCCCCAAAAGAATCTGGATTGTGCTGAGGGAACAGAGAGAAAAGCTCATTTAGGACCTGCACTTACGAAGGGGCTAGGCAGCTGTATATCAGGGAGTAAACCTTCTGAGAATAAACACAGCTTCAGCTTGTTAAGGTAATTACACAGGGGAAAGGATAATGTACTGGGAACTCCTCAGAAGAATCTGATTTGTGGTGACGGGAGAGAGATAAAAGCTCATTTAGGAACGACATGAACATGCTGCGTAGGTAGCTGTTTCTCAGTAAATATCTCCACTGAGATTAAGAAAAGCAGTAGCTTAATAAATTAATTACTTCCTTGTTTGCTTACTGTTGGTAAATCCCCAAAAGAATCTGGATTGTGGTGAGGGAACAGAGAAGAAAGCTCATTTAGGACCTGCACTTAGGAAGGGGGTAGGCAGCTGTATATCAGGGGGTAAACCTTCTGAGAATAAAAACAGCTGGAGCTTGTTAAGGTAATTACACAGGGGAAAGGATAATGTACTGGGAACTCCTCAGAAGAATCTGATTTGTGGTGAGGGGAGAGAGATAAAGGCTCATTTAGGAACGACATGAACATGCTGCGTACATAGCTGATTATCAGTAAATATCTCCACTGAGATTAAGAAAAGCAGTAGCTTAATAAATTAAGTACTTCCTGGTATGGTTACTGTACTGGTAACTCCCCAAAAGAATCTGGATTGTGGTGAGGGAACAGAGAAAAAAGCTCATTTAGGACCTGCACTTACGAAGGGGGTAGGCAGCTGTATATCAGGGAGTAAACTTTCTGAGAATAAAAACAGCTTAAGCTTGTTAAGGTAATTACACAGGGGAAAGGATAATGTACTGGGAACTCCTCAGAAGAATTTGGTTTGTGGTGAGGGGAGAGAGATAAAAGCTCATTTAGGAACGACATGAACATGCTGCGTAGGTAGCTGTTTATCAGTAAATATCTCCACTGAGATTAAGAAAAGCAGTAGCTTAATAAATTAAGTACTTCCTGGTATGGTTACTGTACTGGTAACTCCCCAAAAGAATCTGGATTGTGGTGAGGGAACAGAGAGAAAAGCTAATTTAGGACCTGCACGTACGAAGGGGGTAGGCAGCTGTATAATAGGGAGTAAAACTTCTGAGAATAAAAACAGCTGGAGCTTGTTAAGGTAATTACACAGGGGAAAGGATAATGTACTGGGAACTCCTCAGAAGAATCTGATTTGTGGTGACGGGAGAGAGATAAAAGCTCATTTAGGAACGATATGAACATGCTGCGTAGGTAGCTGTTTATCAGTAAATATCTCCACTGAGATTAAGAAAAGCAGTAGCTTAATAAATTAATTACTTCCTGGTTTGCTTACTGTTGGTAACTCCCCAAAAGAATCTGGATTGTGGTCAGGAAACAGAGAAGAAAGCTCATTTAGGACCTACACTTACAAAGGGGGTAGGGAGCAGTATATCAGGGAGTATACCTTCTGAGAATAAAAACAGCTGGAGCTTGTTAAGGTAATTACACAGGGGAAAGGATAATATACTGGGAACTCCTCAGAAGAATCTGATTTGTGGTGAGGGGAGAGAGATAAAAGCTCATTTAGGAACGACATGAACATGCTGCGTACGTAGCTGTTTATCAGTAAATATCTCCACTGAGATTAAGAAAAGCAGTAGCTTAATAAATTAAGTACTTCCTGGTATGGTTACTGTACTGGTAACTCCCCAAAAGAATCTGGATTGTGGTGAGGGAACAGAGAAAAAACCTCATTTAGGACCTGCACTTACGAAGGGGGTAGGCAGCTGTATATCAGGGAGTAAACCTTCTGAGAATAAAAACAGCTGGAGCTTGTTAAGGTAATTACACAGGAGAAAGGATAATGAACTGGGAACTCCTCAGAAGAATCTGATTTGTGGTGAGGGGAGAGAGATAAAAGCTCATTTAGGAATGACATGAACATGCTGCGTAGGTAGCTCTTTATCAGTAAATATCTCCACTGAGATTAAGAAAAGCAGTAGCTTAATAAATTAAGTACTTCCTGGTATGGTTATTGTACTGGTAACTCCCCAAAGAATCTGGATTGTGGTGAGGGAAAAGAGAAAAAAGCTCATTTAGGACCTGCACATAAGAAGGCGGTGGGGAGCAGTATATCAGGGAGTAAACCTTCTGAGAATAAAAACAGCTGGAGCTTCTTAAGGTAATTACACAGGGGAAAGGATAATGTACTGGGAACTAATCAGAAGAATCTGATTTGTGGTGAGGGGAGAAAGATAAAAGCTCATTTAGGAACGACATCAACATGCTGCATACGTAGCTGTTTATCAATAAATATCTCCACTGAGATTGAGAAAAGCAGTAGCTTAATGAATTAAGTACTTCCTGGTATGGTTACTGTACTGGTAACTCCCCAAAAGAATCTGGATTGTGTTGAGGGAACAGAGAGAAAAGCTCATTTAGGACCTGCACTTTCCAAGGGGGTAGTCAGCTTTATATCAGGGAGTAAACCTTCTGAGAATAAAAACAGCTGGAGCTTGTTAAGGTAATTACACAGGGGAAAGGATAATGTACTGGGAACTCCTCAGAAGAATATGATTTGTGGTGAGGAGAGAGATAAAACCTCATTTAGGAACGACATGTACATGCTGCGTAGGTAGCTGTTTATCAGTAAATATCCACTGAGATTAAGAAAAGCAGTAGCTTAATAAATTAAGTACTTCCTGGTATGGTTACTGTACTGGTAACTCCCCAAAAGAATCTGGATTGTGGTGAGGGAACAGAGAAAAAAGCTCATTTAGGACCTGCACTTACGAAGCGGGTAGGCAGCTGTATATCTGGGAGTAAACCTTCTGAGAATAAAAACAGCTGGAGCTTGTTAAGGTAATTACACAAGGGAAAGGATAATGTGCTGGGAACAATTCAGAAGAATCTGATTTGTGGTGAGGGGAGAGAGATAAAAGCTCATTTAGGAACGACATGAACATGCTGCGTAGGTAGCTGTTTATCAGTAAATATCTCCACTGAGATTAAGAAAAGCAGTAGCTTAATAAATTAAGTACTTCCTGGTATGGTTACTGTACTGGCAACTCCCCAAAAGAATCTGGATTGTGGTGAGGGAACAGATTAAAAAGCTCATTTAGGACCTGCACTTACGAAGGTGGTAGGCAGTTGTTTATCAGGGAGTAAACCTTCTGAGAATATAAACAGCTCGAGCTTGTTAAGGCAATTACGCAGGGGAAAGGATAATGTACTGGGAACTGCTTAGTAGAATCTGATTTGTGGTGAGGGGAGAGAGATAAAAGCTCATTTAGGAACGACATGAACATGCTGCCTAGGTAGCTGTTTATCAGTAAATATCTCCACTGAGATTAAGAAAAGCAGTAGCTTAATAAATTAAGTACTTCCTGGTATGGTTATTGTACTCCTAACTCCCAAAAAGAATCTGGATTGTGGTGAGGGAACAGATTAAAAAGCTCATTTAGGACCTGCACTTTCCAAGGGGGTAGGCAGCTTTATATCAGGGAGTAAACCTTCTGAGAATAAAAACAGCTGGAGCTTGTTAAGGTAATTACACAGGGGAAAGGATAATGTACTGGGAACTCCTCAGAAGAATCTGATTTGTGGTGAGGGGAGAGAGATAAAAGCTCATTTAGGAACGACATGAACATGCTGCGTAGGTAGCTGTTTATCAGTAAATATCTCCACTGAGATTAAGAAAAGCAGTAGCTTAATAAATTAAGTACTTCCTGGTATGGTTACTGTACTGGTAACTCCCCAAAAGAATCTGTATTGTGGTGAGGGAACAGAGAAAAAAGCTCATTTAGGACCTGCACTTACAAAGGGGGTAGGCAGCTGTATATCAGGGAGTAAACCTTCTGAGAATAAAAACAGCTGGAGCTTGTTAAGGTAATTACACAGGGGAAAGGATAATGTACTGGGAACTGCTTAGAAGAATCTGATTTGTGGTGAGGGGAGAGAGATAAAAGCTCATTTAGGAACGACATGAACATGCTGCCTAGGTAGCTGTTTATCAGTAAATATCTCCACTGAGATTAAGAAAAGCAGTAGCTTAATAAACTAAGTACTTCCTGTTATGGTTACTGTACTGGTAACTCCCCAAAAGAATCTGGATTGTGGTGAGGGAACAGAGAAAAAAGCTCATTTAGGACCTGCACTGACGAAGGGGGTAGGTAGCTGTATATCAGGGAGTAAACCTTCTGAGAATAAAAACACTGGAGCTTGTTAAGGTAATTACACAGGGGAAAGGATAAGGTACTGGGAACTCCTCAGAAGAATCTGATTTGTGGTGAGGGGAGAGAGATAAAAGCTCATTTAGGAACGACATGAACATGCTGCATACGTAGCTGTTTATCAGTAAATATCTCCACTGAGATTAAGAAAAGCAGTAGCTTAATAAATTAAGTACTTCCTGGTATGGTTATTGTACTCCTAACTCCCAAAAAGAATCTGGATTGTGGTGAGGGAACAGAGAAAAAACCTCATTTAGGACCTGCACTTACGAAGGTGGTAGGCAGTTGTATATCAGGGAGTAAACCTTCTGAGAATATAAACATCTCGAGCTTGTTAAGGCAATTACGCAGGGGAAAGGATAATGTACTGGGAACTGCTTAGAAGAATCTGATTTGTGGTGAGGGGAGAGAGATAAAAGCTCATTTAGGAACGACATGAACATGCTGCCTAGGTAGCTGTTTATCAGTAAATATCTCCACTGAGATTAAGAAAAGCAGCAGCTTAATAAATTAAGTACTTCCTGGTATGGTTACTGTACTGGTAACTCCCAAAAAATATCTGGATTGTGGTGAGGGAACAGAGAAAAAAGCTCATTTAGGACCTGCACTTACGAAGGGGGTAGGCAGCTGTATATCAGTGAGTATCGCTTCTGAGAATAAAAACAGCTGGAGCTTGTTAAGGTAATTACACAGAGGAAAGGATAATGTACTGGGAACTCCTCACAAGAATCTGATTTGTGTTGAGGGGAGAGAGATAAAAGCTCATTTAGGAACGACATGAACATGCTGCGTAGGTAGCTGTTTATCAGTAAATATCTCCACTGAGATTAAGAAAAGCAGTAGCTTAATAAATTAAGTACTTCCTGGTATGGTTACTGTACTGGAAACTCCCCAAAAGAATCTGGATTGTGGTGAGGAAACAGAGAAAAAGCTCATTTAGGACCTGCACTTACGAAGGGGGTAGGCGGCTGTATATCAGGGAGTAAACCTTCTGAGAATAAAAAAAGCTGGAGCTTGTTAAGGTAATTACACAGGGGAAAGGATAATGTACTGGGAACTGCTTAGAAGAATCTGATTTGTGGTGAGGGGAGAGAGATAAAAGCTCATTTAGGAACGACATGAACATGCTGCCTAGGTAGCTGTTTATCAGTAAATATCTCCACTGAGATTAAGAAAAGCAGTAGCTTAATAAACTAAGTACTTCCTGTTATGGTTACTGTACTGGTAACTCCCCAAAAGAATCTGGATTGTGGTGAGGGAACAGAGAAAAAAGCTCATTTAGGACCTGCACTGACGAAGGGGGTAGGCAGCTGTATATCAGGGAGTAAACCTTCTGAGAATAAAAACACTGGAGCTTGTTAAGGTAATTACACAGGGGAAAGGATAAGGTACTGGGAACTCCTCAGAAGAATCTGATTTGTGGTGAGGGGAGAGAGATAAAAGCTCATTTAGGAACGACATGAACATGCTGCGTAGGTAGCTGTTTATCAGTAAATATCTCCACTGAGATTAAGAAAAGCAGTAGCTTAATAAATTAAGTACTTCCTGGTATGGTTATTGTACTCCTAACTCCCAAAAAGAATCTGGATTGTGGTGAGGGAACAGAGAAAAAACCTCATTTAGGACCTGCACTTACGAAGGTGGTAGGCAGTTGTATATCAGGGAGTAAACCTTCTGAGAATATAAACAGCTCGAGCTTGTTAAGGCAATTACGCAGGGGAAAGGATAATGTACTGGGAACTGCTTAGAAGAATCTGATTTGTGGTGAGGGGAGAGAGATAAAAGCTCATTTAGGAACGACATGAACATGCTGCCTAGGTAGCTGTTTATCAGTAAATATCTCCACTGAGATTAAGAAAAGCAGCAGCTTAATAAATTAAGTACTTCCTGGTATGGATACTGTACTGGTAACTCCCAAAAAATATCTGGATTGTGGTGAGGGAACAGAGAAAAAAGCTCATTTAGGACCTGCACTTACGAAGGGGGTAGGCAGCTGTATATCAGTGAGGATCGCTTCTGAGAATAAAAACAGCTGGAGCTTGTTAAGGTAATTACACAGAGGAAAGGATAATGTACTGGGAACTCCTCACAAGAATCTGATTTGTGTTGAGGGGAGAGAGATAAAAGCTCATTTAGGAACGACATGAACATGCTGCGTAGGTAGCTGTTTATCAGTAAATATCTCCACTGAGATTAAGAAAAGCAGTAGCTTAATAAATTAAGTACTTCCTGGTATGGTTACTGTACTGGAAACTCCCCAAAAGAATCTGGATTGTGGTGAGGAAACAGAGAAAAAGCTCATTTAGGACCTGCACTTACGAAGGGGGTAGGCGGCTGTATATCAGGGAGTAAACCTTCTGAGAATAAAAAAAGCTGGAGCTTGTTAAGGTAATTACACAGGGGAAAGGATAATGTACTGGGAACTCCTCAGAAGAATCTGATTTGTGGTGAGGGGAGAGAGATAAAAGCTCATTTAGGAACGACATGAACATGCTGCGTAGATAGCTGTTTATCAGTAAATATCTCCACTGAGATTAAGAAAAGCAGTAGCTTAATAAACTAAGTACTTCCTGTTATGGTTACTGTACTGGTAACTCCCCAAAAGAATCTGGATTGTGGTGAGGGAACAGAGAAAAAAGCTCATTTAGGACCTGCACTGACGAAGGGGGTAGGCAGCTGTATATCAGGGAGTAAACCTTCTGAGAATAAAAACACTGGAGCTTGTTAAGGTAATTACACAGGGGAAAGGATAAGGTACTGGGAACTCCTCAGAAGAATCTGATTTGTGGTGATGGGAGAGAGATAAAAGCTCATTTAGGAACGACATGAACATGCTGCGTAGGTAGCTGTTTATCAGTAAATATCTCCACTGAGATTAAGAAAAGCAGTAGCTTGGCTGGGGATATGGCCTAGTGGCAAGAGTGCCTGCCTCGTATACATGAGGCACTGGGTTCGATTCCCCAGCACCACATATACAGAAAATGGCCAGAAGTGGCGCTGCGGCTCAAGTGGCAGAGTGCTAGCCTTGAGCAAAAAGAAGCCAGGGACAGTGCTAAGGCCTTGAGTCCAAGTTCCAGGACTGGCCAAAAAAAAAAAAAAAAAAAAAAAAAAGAAAAGCAGTAGCTTAATAAATTAAGTACTTCCTGGTATGGATACTGTACTGGTAACTCCCCAAAAGAATCTGGATTGTGGTGAGGGAACAGAGAAAAAAGCTCATTTAGGACCTGCACTTACGAAGGGGGTGGCAGCTGTATATCAGGGAGTAAACCTTCTGAGAATAAAAACAGCTGGAGCTTGTTAAGGTAATTACACAGGGGAAAGGATAATGTACTGGGAACTCCTCAGAAGAATCTGATTTGTGGTGAGGGGAGAAAGATAAAAGCTCATTTAGGAACGACATGAACATGCTGCGTAGGTAGCTGTTTATCAGTAAATATCTCCACAAATATTAAGAAAAGCAGTAGCTTAATAAATTAAGTACTTCCTGGTATGGTTACTGTACTGGTAACTCACCAAAAGAATCTGGATTTTGGTGAGGGAACAGAGAAAAAAGCTCATTTAGGACCTGCACTTACGAAGGCGGTAGGCAGCTGTATATCAGGGAGTATCGCTTCTGAGAATAAAAACAGCTGGAGCTTGTTAAGGTAATTACACAGGGGAAAGGATAATGTACTGGGAACTCCTCAGAAGAATCTGATTTGTGGTGAGGGGAGAGAGATAAAAGCTCATTTAGGAACGACATGAACATGCTGCATACGTAGCTGTTTATCAGTAAATATCTCCACTGAGATTAAGAAAAGCAGTAGCTTAATAAACTAAGTACTTCGTGGTATGGATACTGTACTGGTAACTCCCCAAAAGAATCTGGATTGTGGTGAGGGAACAGAGAAAATAGCTCATTTGGAACGACATGAACATGCTACGTACGTAGCTGTTTATCAGTAAATATCTCCACTGATATTAAGAAAAGCAGTTGCTTAATAAATTAAGTACTTCCTGGTATGGTTACTGTACTGGTAACTCCCCAAAAGAATCTGGATTGTGGTGAGGGAACAGAGAAAAAAGCTCATTTAGGACCTGCACTTACGAAGGGGGTAGTCAGCTGTATATCAGGGAGTAAACCTTCTGAGAATAAAAACACCTAGAGCTTGTTAAGGAAATTACACAGGGGAAAGGATAATGTACTGGGAACTCCTCAGAAGAATCTGATTTGTGGTGAGGGGAGAGAGATAAAAGCTCATTAAGGAACGACATGAACATGCTTCATAGGTAGCTGTTTATCAGTAAATATCTCCACTGAGATTAAGAAAAGCAGTAGCTTAATAAATTAAGTACTTCCTGGTATGTTTACTGTACTGGTAACCCCCCAAAAGAATCTGTATTGTGGTGAGGGAACAGAGAAAAAAGCTCATTTAGGAACTGCACTAACGAAGGGGTTAGGCAGCTGTATATCATGTTGTAAACCTTCTGAGAATAAAAACAGCTGGAGCTTGTTAAGGTAATTACACAGGGGAAAGGATAATGTACTGGGAACTCCTCAGAAGAATCTGATTTGTGGTGAGGGGAGAGAGATACAAGCTCATTTAGGAACGACATGAACATGCTGCATAGGTAGCTGTTTATCAGTAAATATCTCCACTGAGATTAAGAAAAGCAGTAGCTTAATAAATTAAGTACTTCCTGGTATGGTGACTGTACTGGCAACTCCCGAGAAGAATCTGGATTGTGGTGAGGGAACAGAGAATAAAGCTCATTTAGGACCTGCACTTACGAAGGGGGTAGGCAGCTGTATATCAGGGAGAAAACCTTCTGAGAATAAAAACAGCTGGAGCTTGTTAAGGTAATTACACAGGGGAAAGGATAAACTACTGGGAACTCCTCAGAAGAATCTGATTTGTGGTGAGTGGAGAGAGATAAAAGCTCACTTAGGAACGACATGAACATGCTGTGTAGGTAGCTGTTTATCAGTAAATATCTCCACTGAGATTAACAAAAGCAGTAGCTTAATAAATTAAATAATTCCTGGTATGGTTACTGTACTGGTAACTCCCCAAAAGAATCTGGATTGTGGTGAGGGAACAGAGAAAAAAGCTCATTAAGGACATGCACTTACGAAGGGGGTAGTCAGCTGTATATCAGGGAGTATCGCTTCTGAGAATAAAAACAGCTGGAGCTTGTTAAGTTAATTACACAGGGGAAAGGATAATGTACTGGGAACTCCTCAGAAGAATCTGATTTTTGGTGAGGGGAGAGAGATACAAGCTCATTTAGGAACGACATGAACATGCTGCATATGTACCTGTTTATCAGCAAATATCTCCACGGAGATTAAGAAAAGCAGTAGCTTAATAAATTAAGTACTTCCTGGTATGATTACTGTACTGGTAACTCCACAAAAGAATCTGGATTGTGGTGAGGGAACAGAGAAAAAAGCTCATTTAGGACCTGCACTTACGAAGGTGGTAGGCAGCTGTATATCAGGGAGTAAACCTTCTGAGAATAAAAACAGCTGGAGCTTGTTAAGGTAATTACACAGGGGAAAGGATAATGTACTGGGAACTCCTCAGAAGAATCTGATTCGTGGTGAGGGGAGAGAGATAAAAGCTCATTTAGGAACGACATGAACATGCTGCGTAGGTAGCTGTTTATCAGTAAATATCTCCACTGAGATTAAGAAAAGCAGTAGCTTAATAAATTAAGTACTTCCTGGTATGGTTACTGTACTGGTAACTCCCCAGAAGAATCTGCATTGTGGTGAAGGAACAGAGAAAAAAGCTCATTTAGGACCTGCACTTACGAAGGGGGTAGGCAGCTGTATATCAGGGAGTGAACCTTCTGAGAATAAAAACAGCTGGAGCTTGTTAAGGTAATTACACAGGGGAAAGGATAATGTACTGGGAACTCCTCAGAAGAATCTGATTTGTGGTGAGGGGAAAGAGATAAAAGCTCATTTAGTAACGACATGGACATGCTGCGTAGGTAGCTGTTTATCAGTAAATATCTCCACTGAGATTAAGAAAAGCAGTAGCTTAATAAATTAAGTACTTCCTGGTATGGTTACTGTACTGGTAACTCCCCAGAAGAATCTGCATTGTGGTGAAGGAACAGAGAAAAAAGCTCATTTAGGACCTGCACTTACGAAGGGGGTAGGCAGCTGTATATCAGGGAGTGAACCTTCTGAGAATAAAAACAGCTGGAGCTTGTTAAGGTAATTACACAGGGGAAAGGATAATGTACTGGGAACTCCTCAGAAGAATCTGATTTGTGGTGAGGGGAAAGAGATAAAAGCTCATTTAGTAACGACATGGACATGCTGCGTAGGTAGCTGTTTATCAGTAAATATCTCCACTGAGATTAAGAAAAGCAGTAGCTTAATAAATTAAGTACTTCCTGGTATGGTTACTGTACTGGTAACTCCCCAAAGAATCTGGTATTTGATGAGGGAACAGAGCAAAAAGCTCATTTAGGACCTGCACTTACGAAGGGGGTAGGCAGCTGTATATCAGGGAGTAAACCTTCTGAGAATTAAAACAGCTGGAGCTTGTTAAGGTAATTACACAGGGGAAAGGATAATGTACTGGGAACTCCTCAGAAGAATCTGATTTGTGGTGAGGGGAGAGAGATAAAAGCTCATTTAAGAACAACATGAACATGCTGCGTAGGTAGCTGTTTATCAGTAAATATCTCCACTGAGATTAAGAAAAGCAGTAGCTTAATAAATTAAGTACTTCCTGGTATGGTTACTGTACTGGTAACTCCCCAAAAGAATCTGGATTGTGGTGAGGGGACAGAGAAAAAAGCTCATTTAGGACCTGCACCTACGAAGGGGGTAGACAGCTGTATATGAGGGAGTAAACCTTCTGAGAATAAAAACAGCTGGAGCATGTTAAGGTAATTACACATGGGAAAGGATAATGTACTGGGAACTCCTCAGAAGAATCTGATTTGTGGTGAGGGGAGAGAGATAAAAGCTCATTTAGGAACGACATGAACATGCTGCGTAGGTAGCTGTTTATCAGTAAATATCTCCACTGAGATTAAGAAAAGCAGTAGCTTAATAAATTAAGTACATACTGGTATGGTTACTGTACTGGTAACTCCCCAAAAGAATCTGGATTGTGGTGAGGGAACAGAGAAAAAAGCTCATTTAGGACCTGCATTTACGAAGGGGTTAGGCAGCTGTATATCAGGGAGTAAACCTTCTGAGAATAAAAACATCTGGAGCTTGTTAAGGTAATTACACAGGGGAAAGGATAATGTACTGGGAACTCCTCAGAAGAATCTGATTTGTGGTGAGGGGAGAGAGATAAAAGCTCATTTAGGAACGACATGAACATGCTGCGTAGGTAGCTGTTTATCAGTAAATATCTCCACTGACATTAAGAAAAGCAGTAGCTTAATAAATGAAGTACTTCCTGGTATGGTAACTGTACTGCTAACTCCCCAAAAGAATCTGGATTGTGGTGAGGGAACAGAGAAAAAAGCTCATTTAGGACCTGCACTTACGAAGGTGGTAGGCAGCTGTATATCAGGGAGTACACCTTCTGAGAATAAAAACAGCTGGAGCTTGTTAAGGTAATTACACAGGGGAAAGGTTAATGTACTGGGAACTCCTCAGAAGAATCTGATTTGTGGTGAGGGGAGAGAGATAAAAGCTCATTTAGGAACGACATGAACATGCTGCGTAGGTAGCTGTTTATCAGTAAATATCTCCACTGAGATTAAGAAAAGCAGTAGCTTAATAAATTAAGTACATACTGGTATGGTTACTGTACTGGTAACTCCCCAAAAGAATCTGGATTGTGGTGAGGGAACAGAGAAAAAAGCTCATTTAGGACCTGCATTTACGAAGGGGTTAGGCAGCTGTATATCAGGGAGTAAACCTTCTGAGAATAAAAACATCTGGAGCTTGTTAAGGTAATTACACAGGGGAAAGGATAATGTACTGGGAACTCCTCAGAAGAATCTGATTTGTGGTGAGGGGAGAGAGATAAAAGCTCATTTAGGAACGACATGAACATGCTGCGTAGCTAGCAGTTTATCAGTAAATATCTCCACTGAGATTAAGAAAAGCAGTAGCTTAATAAATTAAGTACTTCCTGGAATGGTTACTGTACTAGTAACTCCGCAAACGAATCTGGATTGTGGTGAGGGAACAGAGAAAAAAGCTCATTTAGGACCTGCACTTACGAAGGGGGTATGCAGCAGTATATCAGGGAGTAAACCATCTGAGAATAAAAACAGCTGGAGCTTGTTAACGTAATTACAAAGGGGAAAGGATAATGTACTGGGAACTCCTCAGAAGAATCTGATTTGTGGTGAGGGGAGAGAGATAAAAGCTCATTTAGGTACGACATGAACATGCTGCGTAGGTAGCTGTTTATCAGTAAATATCTCCACTGAGATTAAGAAAAGCATTAGCTTGGCTGGGGATATGGCCTAGTGGCAAGAGTGCCTGCCTCGTATACATGAGGACGTGGGTTCGATTCCCCAGCACCACATATAGAGAAAATGGCCAGAAGTGGCGCTGCGGCTCAAGTGGCATAGTGCTAGCCTTGAGCAAAAAGAAGCCAGGGACAGTGCTCAGGCCCTGAGTCGAAGTCCCAGGACTGGCCAAAAAAAAAAAAAAAAAAAGAAAAGAAAAGCAGTAGCTTAATAAATTAAGTACTTCCTGGTATGGTTACTGTACTGGTAACTACCCAAAAGAATCTGGATTGTGTTGAGGGAACAGAGAAAAAAGCTCATTTAGGACATGCACTTACGAAGGGGGTAGGCAGCTGTATATCAGGGAGTAAACCTTCTGAGAATAAAAACAGCTGGAGCTTGTTAAGGTAATTACACAGGGGAAAGGATAATGTACAGGGAACTCCTCAGAAGAATCTGATTTGTGGTGAGGGGAGAGAGATAAAAGCTCATTTACGAACGACATGAACATGCTGCGTAGGTAGCTGTTTATCAGTAAATATCTCCACTGAGATTAAGAAAAGCAGTAGCTTAATAAATTAAGTACTTCCTGGTATGGTTACTGTACTGGTAACTCCGCAAAAGAATCTGGATTGTGGTGAGGGAACAGAGAAAAAAGCTCATTTAGGACCTGCACTTACGAAGGGGATAGGCAGCTGTATATCAGGGAGTAAACCATCTGAGAATAAAAACAACTGGAGCTTGTTAAGGTAATTACACAGGGGAAAGGATAATGTACTGGGAACTCCTCAGAAGAATCTGATTTGTGGTGAGGGGAGAGAGATAAAAGCACATTTAGGAACGACATGAACGTGCTGCGTAGGTAGCTGTTTATCAGTAAATATCTCCACTGAGATTAAGAAAAGCAGTAGCTTAATAAATTAAGTACTTCCTGGTATGATTACTGTACTGGTAACTCCCCAAAAGAATCTGGATTGTGGTGAGGGAACAGAGAAAAAAGCTCATTCAGGACCTGCACTTACGAAGGGGGTAGGCAGCTGTGTATCAGGGAGTAAACCTTCTGAGAATAAAAACAGCTGGAGCTTGTTAAGGTAATTAGACAGGGGAAAGGAAAATGTACTGGGAACTCCTGAGAAGAATCTGATTTGTGTTGAGGGGAGAGAGATAAAAGCTCATTTAGGAACGACATGAACATGCTGCGTAGGAAGCTGTTTATCAGTAAATATCTCCACTGAGATTAAGAATAGCAGTAGCTTAATAAATTAAGTACTTCCTGGTATGGTTCCTGTACTGGTAACTCCCCAAAAGAATCTGGATTTTGGTGAGGGAACAGAGAAAAAATCTCATTTAGGACCTGCACTTAGGAAGGGGGTAGGCAGCTGTATATCAGGGAGTAAACCTTCTGAGAATAAAAACAGCTTGAGCTTGTTAAGGTAATTACACAGGGGAAAGGATAATGTACTGGGAACTCCTCAGAAGAATCTGATTTGTGGTGAGGGGAGAGAGATAAAACTCATTTAGGAACGACATGAACATGCTGCGTACGTAGCTATTTATCAGTAAATATCTCCACTGAGATTAAGAAAAGCAGTAGCTTAATAAATTAAGTACTTCCTCGTATGGTTACTGTACTTGTAACTCCCCAAAAGAATCTGGATTGTGGTGAGGGAACAGAGAAAAAAGCTCATTTAGGACCTGCACTTACGAAGGGGGTAGGCAGCTGTATATCAGGGAGTAAACCTTCTGAGAATAAAAACAGCTGGAGCTTGTTAAGGTAATTACACAGGGGAAAGGATAATGTACTGGGAACTCCTCAGAAGAATCTGATTTGTGGTGAGGGGAGAGAGATAAAAGCTCATTTAGGAACGACATGTACATGCTGCGTAGGTAGCTGTTTATCAGTAAATATCTCCACTGAGATTAAGAAAAGCAGTAGCTTAATAAATTAAGTACTTCCTGGTATGGTTACTGTACTGGTAACTCCCCAAAAGAATCTGGATTGTGGTGAGGGGACAGAGAAAAAAGCTCATTTAGGACCTGCACCTACGAAGGGGGTAGACAGCTGTATATGAGGGAGTAAACCTTCTGAGAATAAAAACAGCTGGAGCATGTTAAGGTAATTACACATGGGAAAGGATAATGTACTGGGAACTCCTCAGAAGAATCTGATTTGTGGTGAGGGGAGAGAGATAAAAGCTCATTTAGGAACGACATGAACATGCTGCGTAGGTAGCTGTTTATCAGTAAATATCTCCACTGAGATTAAGAAAAGCAGTAGCTTAATAAATTAAGTACATACTGGTATGGTTACTGTACTGGTAACTCCCCAAAAGAATCTGGATTGTGGTGAGGGAACAGAGAAAAAAGCTCATTTAGGACCTGCATTTACGAAGGGGTTAGGCAGCTGTATATCAGGGAGTAAACCTTCTGAGAATAAAAACATCTGGAGCTTGTTAAGGTAATTACACAGGGGAAAGGATAATGTACTGGGAACTCCTCAGAAGAATCTGATTTGTGGTGAGGGGAGAGAGATAAAAGCTCATTTAGGAACGACATGAACATGCTGCGTAGGTAGCTGTTTATCAGTAAATATCTCCACTGACATTAAGAAAAGCAGTAGCTTAATAAATGAAGTACTTCCTGGTATGGTTACTGTACTGCTAACTCCCCAAAAGAATCTGGATTGTGGTGAGGGAACAGAGAAAAAAGCTCATTTAGGACCTGCACTTACGAAGGTGGTAGGCAGCTGTATATCAGGGAGTACACCTTCTGAGAATAAAAACAGCTGGAGCTTGTTAAGGTAATTACACAGGGGAAAGGTTAATGTACTGGGAACTCCTCAGAAGAATCTGATTTGTGGTGAGGGGAGAGAGATAAAAGCTCATTTAGGAACGACATGAACATGCTGCGTAGGTAGCTGTTTATCAGTAAATATCTCCACTGAGATTAAGAAAAGCAGTAGCTTAATAAATTAAGTACATACTGGTATGGTTACTGTACTGGTAACTCCCCAAAAGAATCTGGATTGTGGTGAGGGAACAGAGAAAAAAGCTCATTTAGGACCTGCATTTACGAAGGGGTTAGGCAGCTGTATATCAGGGAGTAAACCTTCTGAGAATAAAAACATCTGGAGCTTGTTAAGGTAATTACACAGGGGAAAGGATAATGTACTGGGAACTCCTCAGAAGAATCTGATTTGTGGTGAGGGGAGAGAGATAAAAGCTCATTTAGGAACGACATGAACATGCTGCGTAGCTAGCAGTTTATCAGTAAATATCTCCACTGAGATTAAGAAAAGCAGTAGCTTAATAAATTAAGTACTTCCTGGAATGGTTACTGTACTAGTAACTCCGCAAACGAATCTGGATTGTGGTGAGGGAACAGAGCAAAAAGCTCATTTAGGACCTGCACTTACGAAGGGGGTATGCAGCAGTATATCAGGGAGTAAACCATCTGAGAATAAAAACAGCTGGAGCTTGTTAACGTAATTACAAAGGGGAAAGGATAATGTACTGGGAACTCCTCAGAAGAATCTGATTTGTGGTGAGGGGAGAGAGATAAAAGCTCATTTAGGTACGACATGAACATGCTGCGTAGGTAGCTGTTTATCAGTAAATATCTCCACTGAGATTAAGAAAAGCATTAGCTTGGCTGGGGATATGGCCTAGTGGCAAGAGTGCCTGCCTCGTATACATGAGGACGTGGGTTCGATTCCCCAGCACCACATATAGAGAAAATGGCCAGAAGTGGCGCTGCGGCTCAAGTGGCATAGTGCTAGCCTTGAGCAAAAAGAAGCCAGGGACAGTGCTCAGGCCCTGAGTCGAAGTCCCAGGACTGGCCAAAAAAAAAAAAAAAAAAAAAAAAAGAAAAGCAGTAGCTTAATAAATTAAGTACTTCCTGGTATGGTTACTGTACTGGTAACTACCCAAAAGAATCTGGATTGTGTTGAGGGAACAGAGAAAAAAGCTCATTTAGGACATGCACTTACGAAGGGGGTAGGCAGCTGTATATCAGGGAGTAAACCTTCTGAGAATAAAAAACAGCTGGAGCTTGTTAAGGTAATTACACAGGGGAAAGGATAATGTACAGGGAACTCCTCAGAAGAATCTGATTTGTGGTGAGGGGAGAGAGATAAAAGCTCATTTACGAACGACATGAACATGCTGCGTAGGTAGCTGTTTATCAGTAAATATCTCCACTGAGATTAAGAAAAAGCAGTAGCTTAATAAATTAAGTACTTCCCTGGTATGGTTACTGTACTGGTAACTCCGCAAAAGAAATCTGGATTGTGGTGAGGGAAACAGAGAAAAAAGCTCATTTAGGACCTGCACTTACGAAGGGGATAGGCAGCTGTATATCAGGGAGTAAAAACCATCTGAGAATAAAAACAACTGGAGCTTGTTAAGGTAATTACACAGGGGAAAGGATAATGTACTGGGAAACTCCTCAGAAGAATCTGATTTGTGGTGAGGGGAGAGAGATAAAGCACATTTAGGAACGACATGAACGTGCTGCGTAGGTAGCTGTTTATCAGTAAATATCTCCACTGAGATTAAGAAAAGCAGTAGCTTAATAAATTAAGTACTTCCTGGTATGATTACTGTACTGGTAACTCCCCAAAAGAATCTGGAATTGTGGTGAGGGAAACAGAGAAAAAAGCTCATTCAGGACCTGCACTTACGAAGGGGGTAGGCAGCTGTGTATCAGGGAGTAAACCTTCTGAGAATAAAAACAGCTGGAGCTTGTTAAGGTAATTAGACAGGGGAAAGGATAATGTACTGGGAACTCCTGAGAAGAATCTGATTTGTGTTGAGGGGAGAGAGATAAAAAGCTCATTTAGGAACGACATGAACATGCTGCGTAGGTAGCTGTTTATCAGTAAATATCTCCACTGAGATTAAGAAAAGCAGTACCTAATAAATTAAGTACTTCCTGGTATGGTTACTGTTTCGGTAACTCCCCAAAAGAATCTGGATTGTGGTGAGGGAACAGAGAAAAAAGCTCATTTAGGACCTGCACTTACGAAGGGGGAGGCAGCTGTATATCAGGGAGTAAACCTTCTGAGCATAAAAACAGCTGGATCTTGTTAAGGTAATTACCACAGGGGAAAGGATAATGTACTGGGAACTCCTCAGAAGAATCTGATTTGTGGTGAGGGGAGAGAGATAAAAGCTCATTTAGGAACGACATGAACATGCTGCGTAGGTAGCTGTTTATCAGTAAATATCTCCACTGAGATTAAGAAAAGCAGTAGCTTAATAAATTAAGTACTTCCTGGTATGGTTACTGTACTGATAACTCCCCAAAAGAATCTGGATTGTGGTGAAGGAACAGAGAAAAAGCTCATTTAAGGACCTGCACTTAGGAAGGGGGGTAGACCAGCAGTATATCACGGAGTAAACATTCTGAGAATAAAAACAGCTGGAGCTTGTTAAGGTAAATTACACAGTGGAAAGGATAATGTACTGGGAACTCCTCAGAAGAATCTGATTTGTGGTGAGGGGAGAGAGATAAAAGCTCATTTATGAACGACATGAACATGCTGCGTAGTAGCTGTTTATCAGTAAATATATCCCCTGAGATTAAGAAAAGCAGTAGCTTAATAAATTAAGTACTTCCTGGTATGGTTACTGTACTGGTAACTCCCCAAAAGAATCTGGATTGTGGTGAGGGAACAGAGAAAAATGCTCATTTAGGACCTGCACTTACGAAGGGGTAGGCAGCTGTATATCAGGGAGTAAACCTTCTGAGAATAAAAACAGCTGGAGCTTGTTAAGGTAATTAACACAGGGGAAAGGATAATGTACTGGGAACTCCTCAGAAGAATCTGATTTGTGGTGAGGGGAGAGAGATAAAAAGCTCATTTAGGAACGACATGAACATGCTGCGTAGGAAGCTGTTTATCAGTAAATATCTCCACTGAGATTAAGAATAGCAGTAGCTTAATAAATTAAGTACTTCCTGGTATGGTTCCTGTACTGGTAACTCCCCAAAAGAATCTGGATTTTGGTGAGGGAACAGAGAAAAAAATCTCACTTAGGACCTGCACTTAGGAAGGGGGTAGGCAGCTGTATATCAGGGAGTAAACCTTCTGAGAATAAAAACAGCTTGAGCTTGTTAAGGTAATTACACAGGGGAAAGGATAATGTACTGGGAACTCCTCAGAAGAATCTGATTTGTGGTGAGGGGGAGAGAGATAAAACTCATTTAGGAACGACATGAACATGCTGCGTACGTAGCTATTTATCAGTAAATATCTCCACTGAGATTAAGAAAAGCAGTAGCTTAATAAATTAAGTACTTCCTCGTATGGTTACTGTACTTGTAACTCCCCAAAAGAATCTGGATTGTGGTGAGGGAACAGAGAAAAAAGCTCATTTAGGACCTGCACTTACGAAGGGGGTAGGCAGCTGTATATCAGGGAGTAAACCTTCTGAAAATAAAAACAGCTGGAGCTTGTTAAGGTAATTACACAGGGGAAAGGATAATGTACTGGGAACTCCTCAGAAGAATCTGATTTGTGGTGAGGGGAGAGAGATAAAAGCTCATTTAGGAACGACATGTACATGCTGCGTAGGTAGCTGTTTTATCAGTAAATATCTCCACTGAGATTAAGAAAAGCAGTAGCTTAATAAATTAAGTACTTCCTGGTATGGTTACTGTACTGGTAACTCCCCAAAAGAATCTGGATTGTGGTGAGGGGACAGAGAAAAAAGCTCATTTAGGACCTGCACCTACGAAGGGGGTAGACAGCTGTATATGAGGGAGTAAACCTTCTGAGAATAAAAACAGCTGGAGCATGTTAAGGTAATTACACATGGGAAAGGATAATGTACTGGGAACTCCTCAGAAGAATCTGATTTGTGGTGAGGGGAGAGAGATAAAAGCTCATTTAGTAACGACATGAACATTGCTTCGTAGGTAGCTGTTTTATCAGTAAATATCTCCACTGAGATTAAGAAAAGCAGTAGCTTAATAAATTAAGTACTTCCTGGTATGGATACTGTACTGGTAACTCCCCCAAAAGAATCTGGTGCGGTGAGGGAAACAGAGAAAAAATGCTCATTTAGGGACCTGCACTTTCGAAGGGGTTAGGCAGCTGTATATCAGGGAGTAAAACTTCTGAGAATAAAAAACAGCTGGAGCTTGTTAAGGTAATTACACAGGGGGAAAGGATAAAGTACAGGGAACTCCTCAGAAGAATCTGATTTGTGGTGAGGGGAGAGAGATAAAAGCTCATTTAGGAATGACATGAACATGCTGCATACGTAGCTGTTTAGCAGTAAATATCTCCACTGAGATTAAGAAAAGCAGTAGCTTAATAAGTAAGTCCTTCCTGGTATGGTTACTGTACTGGTAACATCCCCAAAAGAATCTGGATTGTGGTGAGGGAACAGAGAAAAAAGCTCATTTAGGACCTGCACTTACGAAGGGGGTAGGCAGCTGTATATCAGGGAGTAAACCTTCTGAGAATAACACCAGCTGGAGCTTGTTAAGGTAATTACACAGGGGAAAGGATAATGTACTGGGAACTCCTCAGAAGAATCTGATTTGTGGTGAGGGGGAGAGAGATAAAACACATTTAGGAACGACATGAACATGCTGCGTAGGTAGCTGTTTATCAGTAAATATCTCCACTGACATTAAGAAAAGCAGTAGCTTAATAAATGAAGTACTTCCTGGTATGGTTACTGTACTGCTAAACTCCCCAAAAGAATCTGGATTGTGGTGAGGGAACAGAGAAAAAAGCTCATTTAGGACCTGCACTTACGAAGGTGGTAGGCAGCTGTATATCAGGGAGTACACCTTCTGAGAATAAAAACAGCTGGAGCTTGTTAAGGTAATTACACATGGGAAAGGTTAATGTACTGGGAACTCCTCAGAAGAATCTGATTTGTGGTGAGGGGAGAGAGATAAAAGCTCATTTAGGAACGACATGAACATTCTGCGTAGGTAGCTGTTTATCAGTAAATATCTCCACTTAGATTAAGAAAAGCAGTAGCTTAATAAATTAAGTACATACTGGTATGGTTACTGTACTGGTAACTCCCCAAAAGAATCTGGATTGTGGTGAGGGAACAGAGAAAAAAGCTCATTTAGGACCTGCATTTACGAAGGGGTTAGGCCAGCTGTATATCAGGGAGTAAACCTTCTGAGAATAAAACATCTGGAGCTTGTTAAGGTAATTACACAGGGGAAAGGATAATGTACTGGGAACTCCTCAGAAGAATCTGATTTGTGGTGAGGGGAGAGAGATAAAAAGCTCATTTAGGAACGACATGAACATGCTGCGTAGCTAGCAGTTTATTCAGTAAATATCTCCACTGAGATTAAGAAAAGCAGTAGCTTAATAAATTAAGTACTTCCTGGAATGGTTACTGTACTAGTAACTCCGCAAACGAATCTGGATTGTGGTGAGGGAACAGAGAAAAAAGCTCATTTAGGACCTGCACTTACGAAGGGGGTATGCAGCAGTATATCAGGGAGTAAAACCATCTGAGAATAAAAAACAGCTGGAGCTTGTTAACGTAATTACAAAGGGGAAAGGATAATGTACTGGGAACTCCTCAGAAGAATCTGATTTGTGGTGAGGGGAGAGAGATAAAAGCTCATTTAGGTACGACATGAACATGCTGCGTAGGTAGCTGTTTATCAGTAAATATCTCCACTGAGATTAAGAAAAGCATTAGCTTGGCTGGGGATATGGCCTAGTGGCAAGAGTGCCTGCCTCGTATACATGAGGACGTGGGTTCGATTCCCCAGCACCACATATAGAGAAAATGGCCAGAAGTGGCGCTGCGGCTCAAGTGGCATAGTGCTAGCCTTGAGCAAAAAGAAGCCAGGGACAGTGCTCAGGCCCTGAGTCGAAGTCCCAGGACTGGCCAAAAAAAAAAAAAAAAAAAAGAAAAGAAAAGCAGTAGCTTAATAAATTAAGTACTTCCTGGTATGGTTACTGTACTGGTAACTACCCAAAAGAATCTGGATTGTGTTGAGGGAACAGAGAAAAAAGCTCATTTAGGACATGCACTTACGAAGGGGGTAGGCAGCTGTATATCAGGGAGTAAACCTTCTGAGAATAAAAACAGCTGGAGCTTGTTAAGGTAATTACACAGGGGAAAGGATAATGTACAGGGAACTCCTCAGAAGAATCTGATTTGTGGTGAGGGGAGAGAGATAAAAGCTCATTTAGGAACGACATGAACATGCTGCGTAGGTAGCTGTTTATCAGTAAATATCTCCACTGAGATTAAGAAAAGCAGTAGCTTAATAAATTAAGTACTTCCTGGTATGGTTACTGTACTGGTAACTCCGCAAAAGAATCTGGATTGTGGTGAGGGAACAGAGAAAAAAGCTCATTTAGGACCTGCACTTACGAAGGGGATAGGCAGCTGTATATCAGGGAGTAAAACCATCTGAGAATAAAAACAACTGGAGCTTGTTAAGGTAATTACACAGGGGAAAGGATAATGTACTGGGAACTCCTCAGAAGAATCTGATTTGTGGTGAGGGGAGAGAGATAAAAGCACATTAGGAACGACATGAACATGCTGCGTAGGTAGCTGTTTATCAGTAAATATCTCCACTGAGATTAAGAAAAGCAGTAGCCTTAATAAATTAAGTACTTCCTGGTATGATTACTGTACTGGTAACTCCCCAAAAGAATCTGGATTGTGGTGAGGTAACAGAGAAAAAAGCTCATTCAGGACCTGCACTTACGAAGGGGGTAGGCAGCTGTGTATCAGGGAGTAAACCTTCTGAGAATAAAAACAGCTGGAGCTTGTTAAGGTAATTAGACAGGGGAAAGGATAATGTACTGGGAACTCCTGAGAAGAATCTGATTTGTGTTGAGGGGAGAGAGATAAAAGCTCATTTAGGAACGACATGAACATGCTGCGTAGGTAGCTGTTTATCAGTAAATATCTCCACTGAGATTAAGAAAAGCAGTACCTTAATAAATTAAGTACTTCCTGGTATGGTTACTGTTTCGGTAACTCCCCCAAAAGAATCTGGATTGTGGTGAGGGAACAGAGAAAAAAAGCTCATTTAGGACCTGCACTTACGAAGGGGAGGCAGCTGTATATCAGGGAGTAAACCTTCTGAGCATAAAACAGCTGGAGCTTGTTAAGGTAATTACACAGGGGAAAGGATAATGTACTGGGAACTCCTCAGAAGAATCTGATTTGTGGTGAGGGGAGAGAGATAAAAAGCTCATTTAGGAACGACATGAACATGCTGCGTATGTAGCTGTTTATCAGTAAATATCTCCACTGAGATTAAGAAAAGCAGTAGCTTAATAAATTAAGTACATCCTGGTATGGTTACTGTACTGATAACTCCCCAAAAGAATCTGGATTGTGGTGAAGGAACAGAGAAAAAAGCTCATTTAAGACCTGCACTTAGGAAGGGGGTAGACTGCAGTATATCAGGGAGTAAACCTTCTGAGAATAAAAACAGCTGGAGCTTGTTAAGGTAATTACACAGGGGAAAGGATAATGTACTGGGAACTCCTCAGAAGAATCTGATTTGTGGTGAGGGGAGAGAGATAAAAGCTCATTTAGGAACGACCATGAACATGCTGCGTAGGTAGCTGTTTATCAGTAAATATCTCCACTGAGATTAAGAAAAGCAGTAGCTTAATAAATGAAGTACTTCCTGGTATGGTTACTGTACTGGGTAACTCCCCAAAAGAATCTGGATTGTGGTGATGGAACAGAGAAAAAAGCTCATTTAGGACCTGCACTTACGAAGGGGGGTAGGCAGCTGTATATCAGGGAGTAAACCTTCTGAGAATAAAAAAAAGCTGGAGCTTTGTTAAGGTAATTACACAGGGGAAAGGATAATGTACTGGGAACTCCTCAGAAGAATCTGATTTGTGGTGAGGGGAGAGAGATAAAAGCTCATTTACGAACGACATGAACATGCTGCGTACATAGCTGTTTATCAGTAAATAGCTCCACTGAGATTAAGAAAAGAAGGAGCTAATAAAACTAAGTACTTCCTGGTATGGTTACTGTATTGGTAACCTCGCCTAAAGAACCTGGATTGTGGTGAGGGAACAGAGAAAACCAGCTTATTTATGACCTGCACTTACGAAGGGGGTAGGCAGCTGTATATCAGGGGAGTAACCTTCTGAGAATAAAAACAGCTGGAGCTTGTTAAGGTAATTAAACATTGGAAAGGATAATGTACTGGAAACTCCTCAGAAGAATCTGATTTATGGTGAGGGGAGAGAGATAAAAGCTCCTTTAGGAACGACATGAACATGCTGCGTAGGTAGCTGTTTATCAGTAAATATCTCCACTGAGATTAAGAAAAGCAGTAGCTTAATAAATTAAGTACTTCCTGGTAAGGTTACTGTACTGATAACTCCCCAAAAAGAATCTGGATTGTGGTGAAGGAACAGAGAAAAAGCTCATTTAAGACCTGCACTTAGGAAGGGGGTAGACCAGCAGTATATCACGGAGTAAACATTCTGAGAATAAAAACAGCTGGAGCTTGTTAAGGTAATTACACAGTGGAAAGGATAACGTACTGGGAACTCCTCAGAAGAATCTGATTTGTGGTGAGGGGAGAGAG
>NW_025956025.1:0-36286 GCF_023159225.1 Perognathus longimembris pacificus | reverse complement strand
GAGTTCCCAGTACATTATCCTTTCCTCTGGGTAATTACCTTAACAAGCTCCAGCTGTTTTTATTCTCAGAAGGTTTACTCCCTGATATACAGCTGCCTACCCCCTTCGTAAGTGCAGGTCCTAAATGACCTTTTTTCTCTGTTCCCTCACCACAATCCAGATTCTTTTGGGGAGTTACCAGTACAGTAACCATACCAGTAAGTACTTAATTTATTAAGCTACTGCTTTTCTTAATCTCAGTAGAGATATTTACTGGTAAACAGCTACCTACGCAGCATGTTCATGTCGTTCCTAAATGAGCTTTTATCTCTCTCCCCTCACCACAAATCAGATTCTTCTGAGGAGTTCCCAGTACATTATCCTTTCCCCTGTGTAATTACCTTAACAAGCTCCAGCTGTTTTTATTCTCAGAAGGTTTACTCCCTGATATACAGCTGCCTACCCCCTTCGTAAGTGCAGGTCCTAAATGAGCTTTTTTCTCTGTTCCTTCACCACAATCCAGATTCTTTTGGGGGAGTTACCAGTACAGTAACCATACCAGGAAGTACTTAATTTATTAAGCTACTGCTTTTCTTAATCTCAGTGGAGATATTTACTGATAAACAGCTACCTACGCAGCATGTTCATGTCGTTCCTAAATGAGCTTTTATCTCTCTCCCCTCACCACAAATCAGATTCTTCTGAGGAGTTCCCAGTACATTATCCTTTCCCCTGTGTAAATACCTCAACAAGCTCCAGCTGTTTTTATTCTCAGAATGTTTACTCCCTGATATACAGCTGCCTACCCCCTTCGTAAGTGCAGGTCCTATATGAGCTTTTTTCTCTGTTCCCTCACCACAATCCAGATTCTTTTGGGGAGTTACCAGTACAGTAACCATTCCAGGAAGTACTTAATTTATTAAGCTACTGCTTTTCTTAATCTCAGTGGAGATATTTACTGATAAACAGCTACCTACGCAGCATGTTCATGTCGTTCCTAAATGAGCTTTTATCTCTCTCCCCTCACCACAAATCAGATTCTTCTGAGGAGTTCCCAGTACATTATCCTTTCCTCTGGGTAATTACCTTAACAAGCTCCAGCTGTTTTTATTCTCAGAAGGTTTACTCCCTGATATACAGCTGCCTACCCCCTTCGTAAGTGCAGGTCCTAAATGACCTTTTTTCTCTGTTCCCTCACCACAATCCAGATTCTTTTGGGGAGTTACCAGTACAGTAACCATACCAGTAAGTACTTAATTTATTAAGCTACTGCTTTTCTTAATCTCAGTAGAGATATTTACTGGTAAACAGCTACCTACGCAGCATGTTCATGTCGTTCCTAAATGAGCTTTTATCTCTCTCCCCTCACCACAAATCAGATTCTTCTGAGGAGTTCCCAGTACATTATCCTTTCCCCTGTGTAATTACCTTAACAAGCTCCAGCTGTTTTTATTCTCAGAAGGTTTACTCCCTGATATACAGCTGCCTACCCCCTTCGTAAGTGCAGGTCCTAAATGAGCTTTTTTCTCTGTTCCTTCACCACAATCCAGATTCTTTTGGGGGAGTTACCAGTACAGTAACCATACCAGGAAGTACTTAATTTATTAAGCTACTGCTTTTCTTAATCTCAGTGGAGATATTTACTGATAAACAGCTACCTACGCAGCATGTTCATGTCGTTCCTAAATGAGCTTTTATCTCTCTCCCCTCACCACAAATCAGATTCTTCTGAGGAGTTCCCAGTACATTATCCTTTCCCCTGTGTAAATACCTCAACAAGCTCCAGCTGTTTTTATTCTCAGAATGTTTACTCCCTGATATACAGCTGCCTACCCCCTTCGTAAGTGCAGGTCCTATATGAGCTTTTTTCTCTGTTCCCTCACCACAATCCAGATTCTTTTGGGGAGTTACCAGTACAGTAACCATTCCAGGAAGTACTTAATTTATTAAGCTACTGCTTTTCTTAATCTCAGTGGAGATATTTACTGATAAACAGCTACCTACGCAGCATGTTCATGTCGTTCCTAAATGAGCTTTTATCTCTCTCCCCTCACCACAAATCAGATTCTTCTGAGGAGTTCCCAGTACATTATCCTTTCCCCTGTGTAATTACCTTAACAAGCTCCAGCTGTTTTTATTCTCAGAACGTTTACTCCCTGATATACAGCTGCCTACCCCCTTCATAAGTGCAGGTCCTAAATGAGCTTTTTTCTCTGTTCCCTCACCACAATTCAGATTCTTTTGGGGAGTTACCAGTACAGTAACCATACCAGGAAGTATTTAATTTATTAAGCTACTGCTTTTCTTAATCTCAGTGGAGATATTTACTGATAAACAGCTACGTATGCAGCATGTTCATGTCGTTCCTAAATGAGCTTTTTTCTCTCTCCCCTCACCACAAATCAGATTCTTCTGAGGAGTTCCCAGTACATTATCCTTTCCCCTGTGCAATTACTTTAAGAAGCTCCAGCTGTTTTTATTCTCAGAAGGGTTACTCCCTGATATACAGCTGCCTACCCCCTTCGTAAGTGCAGGTCCTAAATGAGCTTTTTTCTCTGTTCCTTCACCACAAACCAGATTCTTTTGGGGAGTTACCAGTACAGTAACCATACCAGGAAGTACTTAATATATTAAGCTACTGCTTTTCTTAATCTCAATGGAGATATTTACTGATAAACAGCTACCTACGCAGCATGTTCATGTCGTTCCTAAATGAGCTTTTATCTTTCTCCCCTCACCACAAATGAGATTCTTCTGAGGATTTCCCAGTACATTACCCTTTCCCCTGTGTAATTACCTTAACCAGCTCCAGCTGTTTTTATTCTCAGAAGGTTTACTCCCTGATATACAGCTGCCTACCCCCTTCGTAAGTGCAGGTCCTAAATGAGCTTTTTTCTCTGTTCCCTCACCACAATCCAGATTCTTTTGGGGAGTTACCAGTACAGTAACCATACCAGGAAGTACTTAATTTATTAAGCTACTGCTTTTCTTAATCTCAGTGGAGACAGCATGTTCATGTCGTTCCTAAATGAGCTTTTGTCTCTCTCCCCTCACCAAAAATCAGATTCTTCTGAGGAGTTCCCAGTACATTACCCTTTCCCCTGTGTAATTACCTTAACAAGCTCCAGCTGTTTTTATTCTCAGAAGGTTTGCTCCCTGATATACAGCTGCCTACCCCCTTCGTAAGTGCAGGTACTAAATGAGCTTTTTTCTCTGTTCCCTCACCACAATCCAGATTCTTTTGGGGAGTTACCAGTACAGTAACCATACCAGGAGTTACTTAATTATTAAGCTACTGCTTTTCTTAATCTCAGTGGAGATATTTACTGATAAACAGCTATGTACGCACCATGTTCATGCCGTTCTTAAATGAGATTTTATCTCTCTCCCCTCACCACAAATCAGATTCTTCTGAGGAGTTCCCAGTACATTATCCTTTCCCCTTTGTAATTACCTTAACAAGCTCCAGCTGTTTTTATTCTCAGAAGGTGTACTCCCTCATATACAGCTGCCTACCCCCTTCGTAAGTGCAGGTCCTGAATGAGCTTTTTTCTCTGTTCCCTCACCACAATCCAGATTCTTTTGGGGAGTTACCAGTACAGTAACCATACCAGGAAGAATTTAATTTATTAAGCTACTGCTTTTCTTAATCTCAGTGGAGATATTTACTGATAAACAGCTACGTATGCAGCACGTTCATGTCGTTCCTAAATGAGATTTTTTCTCTCTCAGCTCACCACAAATCAGATTCTTCTGAGGAGTTCCCAGTACATTATCCTTTCCCCTGTGTAATTACTTTAACAAGCTCCAGCTGTTTTTATTCTCAGAAGGTTTACTCCCTGATATACAGCTGCCTACCCCCTTCGTAAGTGCAAGTCATGAATGAGCTTTTTTCTCTGTTCCCTCACCACAAACCAGATTCTTTTGGGGAGTTACCAGTACAGTAACCATACCAGGAAGTACTTAATTTATTAAGCTACTGCTTTTCTTATTCTCAATGGAGATATTTACTGATAAACAGCTACCTAAGCAGCATGTTCATGTCGTTCCTAAATGAGCTTTTATCTTTCTCTCCTCACCACAAATCAGATTCTTCTGAGGATTTCCCAGTACATTACCCTTTCCCCTGTGTAATTACCTTAACAAGCTCCAGCTGTTTTTATTCTCAGAAGGTTTACCTCCCTGATATACAGCTGCCTACCCCCTTCGTAAGTGAAGGTCCTAAATGAGCTTTTTTCTCTGTTCCCTCACCACAATCCAGATTCTTTTGGGGAGTTACCAGTACAGTAACCATACCAGGAAGTACTTAATTTATTAAGCTACTGCTTTTCATAATCTCAGTGGAGACAGCATGTTTATGTCGTTCCTAAATGAGCTTTTGTCTCTCTCCCCTCACCACAAATCAGATTCTTCTGAGGAGTTCCCAGTACATTATCCTTTCCCCTGTGTAATTACCTTAACAAGCTCCAGCTGTTTTTATTCTCAGAAGGTTTACTCCTGATATACAACTGCCTACCCCCTTCGTAAGTGCAGGTCCTAAATGAGCTTTTTTCTCTGTTCCCTCACCACAAACCAGATTCTTTTGGGGAGTTACCAGTACAGGAACCATACCAGGAGTTACTTAATTTATTAAGCTACTGCTTTTCTTAATCTCAGTGGAGATATTTACTGATAAACAGCTATGTACGCAGCATGTTCATGACGTTCTTAAATGAGATTTTATCTCTCTCACCTAACCACAAATCAGATTCTTCTGAGGAGTTCCCAGTACATTATCCTTTCCCCTGTGTAATTACCTTAACAAGCTCCAGCTGTTTTTATTCTCAGAAGGTTTACTCCCTGATATACAGCTGCCTACCCCCTTCGTAAGTGCAGGTCCTAAATGAGCTTTTTTCTCTGTTCCCTCACCACAATTCAGATTCTTTTGGGGAGTTACCAGTACAGTAACCATACCAGGAAGTATTTAATTTATTAAGCTACTGCTTTTCTTAATCTCAGTGGAGATATTTACTGATAAACAGCTACGTATGCAGCATGTTCATGTCGTTCCTAAATGAGCTTTTTTCTCTCTCCCCTCACCACAAATCAGATTCTTCTGAGGAGTTCCCAGTACATTATCCTTTCCCCTGTGCAATTACTTTAACAAGCTCCAGCTGTTTTTATTCTCAGAAGGTTTACTCCCTGATATACAGCTGCCTACCCCCTTCGTAAGTGCAGGTCCTAAATGAGCATTTTACTCTGTTCCCTCACCACAATCCAGATTCTTTTGGGGAGTTACCAGTACAGTAAACATACCAGGAAGTACTTAATTTATTAAGCTACTGCATTTCTTAATCTCAGTGGCGATATTTACTGATAAACAGCTACCTACGCAGCATGTTCATGTCGTTCCTAAATGAGCTTTTATCTCTCTTCCCTCACCACAAATCAGATTTTTCTGAGGAGTTCCCAGTAAATTATCCTTTCCCCTGTGTAATGACCTTAACAAGCTCCAGCTGTTTTTATTCTCAGAAGGTTTACTCCCTGATATACAGCTGCCTACCCCCTTCGTAAGTGCAGTTCCTAAATGAGCTTTTTTCTCTGTTCCCTCACCACAATCCAGGTTCTTTTGGGGAGTTACCAGTACAGTAACCATACCAAGAAGTACTTAATTTATTAAGCTACTGCTTTTCTTAATCTCAGTGGAGACAACATGTTCATGTCGTTCCTAAATGAGCTTTTGTCTCTCTCCCCTCACCACAAATCAGATTCTTCTCACGAGTTCCCAGTACATTATCCTTTCCCCTGTGTAATTACTTTAACAACTCCAGCTGTTTTTATTCTCAGAAGGTTTACTCCCTGATATACAGGTGCCTACCCCCTTCGTAAGTGCAGGTCCTAAATGAGCTTTTTTCTCTGTTCCCTCACCACAATCCAGATTCTTTTGGGGAGTTACCAGTACAGTAACCATACCAGGAATTACTTAATTTATTAAGCTACTGCTTTTCTTAATCTCATTGGAGATATTTACTGATAAACAGCTACGTACGCAGCATGTTCATGTCGTTCCTAAATGAGCTTATATCTCTCTCCCCTCAACACAAATCAGATTCTTCTGAGGAGTTCCCAGTACATTATCCTTTCCCCTGTGTAATTACCTTAAGAAGCTCCAGCTGTTTTTATTCTCAGAAGGGTTACTCCCTGATATACAGCTGCCTACCCCCTTCGTAAGTGCAGGTCCTAAATGAGCTTTTTTCTCTGTTCCCTCACCACAAACCAGATTCTTTTGGGGAGTTACCAGTACAGTAACCATACCAGGAAGTACTTAATATATTAAGCTACTGCTTTTCTTAATCTCAATGGAGATATTTACTGATAAACAGCTACCTACGCAGCATGTTCATGTCGTTCCTAAATGAGCTTTTATCTTTCTCCCCTCACCACAAATGAGATTCTTCTGAGGATTTCCCAGTACATTACCCTTTCCCCTGTGTAATTACCTTAACCAGCTCCAGCTGTTTTTATTCTCAGAAGGTTTACTCCCTGATATACAGCTGCCTACCCCCTTCGTAAGTGCAGGTCCTAAATGAGCTTTTTTCTCTGTTCCCTCACCACAATCCAGATTCTTTTGGGGAGTTACCAGTACAGTAACCATACCAGGAAGTACTTAATTTATTAAGCTACTGCTTTTCTTAATCTCAGTGGAGACAGCATGTTCATGTCGTTCCTAAATGAGCTTTTGTCTCTCTCCCCTCACCAAAAATCAGATTCTTCTGAGGAGTTCCCAGTACATTACCCTTTCCCCTGTGTAATTACCTTAACAAGCTCCAGCTGTTTTTATTCTCAGAAGGTTTGCTCCCTGATATACAGCTGCCTACCCCCTTCGTAAGTGCAGGTACTAAATGAGCTTTTTTCTCTGTTCCCTCACCACAATCCAGATTCTTTTGGGGAGTTACCAGTACAGTAACCATACCAGGAGTTACTTAATTTATTAAGCTACTGCTTTTCTTAATCTCAGTGGAGATATTTACTGATAAACAGCTATGTACGCACCATGTTCATGCCGTTCTTAAATGAGATTTTATCTCTCTCCCCTCACCACAAATCAGATTCTTCTGAGGAGTTCCCAGTACATTATCCTTTCCCCTTTGTAATTACCTTAACAAGCTCCAGCTGTTTTTATTCTCAGAAGGTGTACTCCCTCATATACAGCTGCCTACCCCCTTCGTAAGTGCAGGTCCTGAATGAGCTTTTTTCTCTGTTCCCTCACCACAATCCAGATTCTTTTGGGGAGTTACCAGTACAGTAACCATACCAGGAAGAATTTAATTTATTAAGCTACTGCTTTTCTTAATCTCAGTGGAGATATTTACTGATAAACAGCTACGTATGCAGCACGTTCATGTCGTTCCTAAATGAGATTTTTTCTCTCTCAGCTCACCACAAATCAGATTCTTCTGAGGAGTTCCCAGTACATTATCCTTTCCCCTGTGTAATTACTTTAACAAGCTCCAGCTGTTTTTATTCTCAGAAGGTTTACTCCCTGATATACAGCTGCCTACCCCCTTCGTAAGTGCAAGTCATGAATGAGCTTTTTTCTCTGTTCCCTCACCACAAACCAGATTCTTTTGGGGAGTTACCAGTACAGTAACCATACCAGGAAGTACTTAATTTATTAAGCTACTGCTTTTCTTATTCTCAATGGAGATATTTACTGATAAACAGCTACCTAAGCAGCATGTTCATGTCGTTCCTAAATGAGCTTTTATCTTTCTCTCCTCAACACAAATCAGATTCTTCTGAGGATTTCCCAGTACATTACCCTTTCCCCTGTGTAATTACCTTAACAAGCTCCAGCTGTTTTTATTCTCAGAAGGTTTACTCCGTGATATACAGCTGCCTACCCCCTTCGTAAGTGCAGGTCCTAAATGAGCTTTTTTCTCTGTTCCCTCACCACAATCCAGATTCTTTTGGGGAGTTACCAGTACAGTAACCATACCAGGAGAGTACTTAATTTATTAAGCTACTGCTTTTCATAATCTCAGTGGAGACAGCATGTTATGTCGTTCCTAAATGAGCTTTTGTCTCTCTCCCCTCACCACAAATCAGATTCTTCTGAGGAGTTCCCAGTACATTATCCTTTCCCCTGTGTAATTACCTTAACAAGCTCCAGCTGTTTTTATTCTCAGAAGGTTTACTCCTGATATACAACTGCCTACCCCCTTCGTAAGTGCAGGTCCTAATGAGCTTTTTTCTCTGTTCCCTCACCACAAACCAGATTCTTTTGGGGAGTTACCAGTACAGTAACCATACCAGGAGTTACTTAATTTATTAAGCTACTGCTTTTCTTAATCTCAGTGGAGATATTTACTGATAAACAGCTATGTACGCAGCATGTTCATGACGTTCTTAAATGAGATTTTATCTCTCTCACCTAACCACAAATCAGATTCTTCTGAGGAGTTCCCAGTACATTATCCTTTCCCCTGTGTAATTACCTTAACAAGCTCCAGCTGTTTTTATTCTCAGAAGGTTTACTCCCTCATATACAGCTGCCTATCCCCTTCGTAAGTGCAGGTCCTAAATGAGCTTTTTTCTCTGTTCCCTCACCACAATCCAGATTCTTTTGGGGAGTTACCAGTACAGTAACCATACCAGGAAGAATTTAATTTATTAAGCTACTGCTTTTCTTAATCTCAGTGGAGATATTTACTGATAAACAGCTACGTATGCAGCATGTTCATGTCGTTCCTAAATGAGATTTTTTCTCTCTCAGCTCACCACAAATCAGATTCTTCTGAGGAGTTCCCAGTACATTATCCTTTCCCCTGTGTAATTACTTTAACAAGCGCCAGCTGTTTTTATTCTCAGAAGGTTTACTCCCTGATATACAGCTGCCTACCCCCTTCGTAAGTGCAGGTCCTAAATGAGCATATTTCTCTGTTCCCTCACCACAATCCAGATTCTTTTGGGGAGTTACCAGTACAGTAACCATACCAGGAAGTACTTAATTTATTAAGCTACTGCATTTCTTAATCTGAGTGGAGATATTTACTGATAAACAGCTACCTACGCAGCATGTTCATGTCGTTCCTAAATGAGCTTTTATCTCCCTCCCCTCTCCACAAATCAGATTCTTCTGAGGAGTTCCCAGTAAATTATCCTTTCCCCTGTGTAATTACCTTAACAAGCTCCTGCTGTTTTTAATCTCAGAAGGTTTACTCCCTCATATACAGCTGCCTACCCCCTTCGTAAGTGCATGTCCTAAATGAGCTTTTTTCTCTGTTCCCTCACCACAATCCAGATTCTTTTGGGGAGTTACCAGTAAAGTAACCATACCAGGAAGTACTTAATTTATTAAGCTACTGCTTTTCTTAATCTCAGTGGAGATATTTACTGATAAACAGCTACCTACGCAGCATGTTCATGTCGTTCCTAAATGAGCGTTTATCGCTCTCCCCTCACCACAAATCAGATTCTTCTGAGGAGTTCCCAGTACATTATCTTTTCCCCTGTGTAATTACCTTAACAAGCTCCAGCTGTTTTTATTCTCTGAAGATTTACTCCCTGATATACAGCTGCCTACCCCCTTCGTAAGTGCAGGTACTAATGAGCTTTTTTCACTGTTCCCTCACCACAATCCAGATTCTTTTGGTTAGTTACCAGTACAGTAACCATACCAGGAAGTACTTAATTTATTAAGCTACTGCTTTTCTTAATCTCAGTGGAGATATTTACTGATAAACAGCTACCTACGCAGCATGTTCATGTCGTTCCTAAATGAGCTTTTATCTCTCTCCCCTCACCACAAATCAGATTCTTCTGAGGAGTTCCCAGTACATTATCCTTTCCCCTGTGTAATTACCTTAACAAGCTCCAGCTGTTTTTATTCTCAGAAGGTTTACTCCCTGATATACAGCTGCCTACCCCCTTCGTAAGTGCAGGTCCTAAATGAGCTTTTTTCTCTGTTCCCTCACCACAATCCAGATTCTTTGGGGGAGTTACCAGTACAGTAACCATACCAGGAAGTATTTAATTTATTAAGCTACTGCTTTTCATAATCTCAGTGGAGATATTTACTGATAAACAGCTACCTACGCAGCATGTTCATGTCGTTCCTAAATGAGCTTTTTTCTCTCCCCCCTCACCACAAATCAGATTCTTCTGAGGAGTTCCCAGTACATTATCCTTTCCCCTGTGTAATTACCTAAACAAGCTCCAGCTGTTTTTATTCTCAGAAGGTTTACTCCCTGATATACAGCTGCCTACCCCCTTCGTAAGTGCAGGTCCTAAATGAGCTTTTTCCTCTGTTCCCTCACCACAATCCAGATTCTTTTGGGGAGTTACCAGTACAGTAACCATACCAGGAAGTACTTAATTTATTAAGCTACTGCTTTTCTTAATCTCAGTGGAGATATTTACTGATAAACAGCTACCTACGCAGCATGTTCATGTCGTTCCTAAATGAGCTTTTATCTCTCTCCCCTCACCACAAATAAGATTCTTCTGAGGAGTTCCCAGTACATTATCCTTTCCCCTGTGTAATTACCTTAACAAGCTCCAGCTGTTTTTATTCTCAGAAGGTTTACTCCCTGATATACAGCTGCCTACCCCCTTCGTAAGTGCAGGGCCTAAATGAGCTTTTTTCTCTGTTCCCTCACCACAATCCAGATTCTTTTGGGGAGTTACCAGTACAGTAACCATACCAGGAAGTACTTAATTTATTAAGCTACTGCTTTTCTTAATCTCAGTGGAGATATTTACTGATAAACAGCTACCTACGCAGCATGTTCATGTCGTTCCTAAATGAGCTTTTATCTCTCTCCCCTCACCACAAATCAGATTCTTCTGAGGAGTTCCCAGTACATTATCCTTTCCCCTGTGTAATTACCTTAACAAGCTCCAGCTGTTTTTATTCTCAGAAGGTTTACTCCCTGATATACAGCTGCCTACCCCCTTCGTAAGTGCAGGTCTAAATGAGCTTTTTTCTCTGTTCCCTCACCACAATCCAGATTCTTTTGGGGAGTTACCAGTACAGTAACCATACCAGGAAGTACTTAATTTATTAAGCTACTGCTTTTCTTAATCTCAGTGGAGATATTTACTGATAAACAGCTACCTACGCAGCATGTTCATGTCGTTCCTAAATGAGCGTTTATCGCTCTCCCCTCACCACAAATCAGATTCTTCTGAGGAGTTCCCAGTACATTATCTTTTCCCCTGTGTAATTACCTTAACAAGCTCCAGCTGTTTTTATTCTCTGAAGATTTACTCCCTGATATACAGCTGCCTACCCCCTTCGTAAGTGCAGGTCCTAATGAGCTTTTTTCACTGTTCCCTCACCACAATCCAGATTCTTTTGGGGAGTTACCAGTACAGTAACCATACCAGGAAGTACTTAATTTATTAAGCTACTGCTTTTCTTAATCTCAGTGGAGATATTTACTGATAAACAGCTACCTACGCAGCATGTTCATGTCGTTCCTAAATGAGCTTTTATCTCTCTCCCCTCACCACAAATCAGATTCTTCTGAGGAGTTCCCAGTACATTATCCTTTCCCCTGTGTAATTACCTTAACAAGCTCCAGCTGTTTTTATTCTCAGAAGGTTTACTCCCTGATATACAGCTGCCTACCCCCTTCGTAAGTGCAGGTCCTAAATGAGCTTTTTTCTCTGTTCCCTCACCACAATCCAGATTCTTTGGGGGAGTTACCAGTACAGTAACCATACCAGGAAGTATTTAATTTATTAAGCTACTGCTTTTCATAATCTCAGTGGAGATATTTACTGATAAACAGCTACCTACGCAGCATGTTCATGTCGTTCCTAAATGAGCTTTTTTCTCTCCCCCCTCACCACAAATCAGATTCTTCTGAGGAGTTCCCAGTACATTATCCTTTCCCCTGTGTAATTACCTAAACAAGCTCCAGCTGTTTTTATTCTCAGAAGGTTTACTCCCTGATATACAGCTGCCTACCCCCTTCGTAAGTGCAGGTCCTAAATGAGCTTTTTCCTCTGTTCCCTCACCACAATCCAGATTCTTTTGGGGAGTTACCAGTACAGTAACCATACCAGGAAGTACTTAATTTATTAAGCTACTGCTTTTCTTAATCTCAGTGGAGATATTTACTGATAAACAGCTACCTACGCAGCATGTTCATGTCGTTCCTAAATGAGCTTTTATCTCTCTCCCCTCACCACAAATCAGATTCTTCTGAGGAGTTCCCAGTACATTATCCTTTCCCCTGTGTAATTACCTTAACAAGCTCCAGCTGTTTTTATTCTCAGAAGGTTTACTCCCTGATATACAGCTGCCTACCCCCTTCGTAATTGCAGGGCCTAAATGAGCTTTTTTCTCTGTTCCCTCACCACAATCCAGATTCTTTTGGGGAGTTACCAGTACAGTAACCATACCAGGAAGTACTTAATTTATTAAGCTACTGCTTTTCTTAATCTCAGTGGAGATATTTACTGATAAACAGCTACCTACGCAGCATGTTCATGTCGTTCCTAAATGAGCTTTTATCTCTCTCCCCTCACCACAAATCAGATTCTTCTGAGGAGTTCCCAGTACATTATCCTTTCCCCTGTGTAATTACCTTAACAAGCTCCAGCTGTTTTTATTCTCAGAAGGTTTACTCCCTGATATACAGCTGCCTACCCCCTTCGTAAGTGCAGGTCTAAATGAGCTTTTTTCTCTGTTCCCTCACCACAATCCAGATTCTTTTGGGGAGTTACCATTACAGTAACCATACCAGGAAGTACTTAATTTATTAAGCTACTGCTTTTCTTAATCTCAGTGGAGATATTTACTGATAAACAGCTACCTACGCAGCATGTTCATGTCGTTCCTAAATGAGCTTTTATCTCTCTCCCCTCACCACAAATCAGATTATTCTGAGGAGTTCCCAGTACATTATCCTTTCCTCTGGGTAATTACCTTAACAAGCTCCAGCTGTTTTTATTCTCAGAAGGTTTACTCCCTCATATACAGCTGCCTACCCCCTTCGTAAGTGCAGGTCCTAAATGACCTTTTTTCTCTGTTCCCTCACCACAATCCAGATTCTTTTGGGGAGTTACCAGTACAGTAACCATACCAGTAAGTACTTAATTTATTAAGCTACTGCTTTTCTTAATCTCAGTAGAGATATTTACTGATAAACAGCTACCTACGCAGCATGTTCATGTCGTTCCTAAATGAGCTTTTATCTCTCTCCCCTCACCACAAATCAGATTCTTCTGAGGAGTTCCCAGTACATTATCCTTTCCCCTGTGTAATTACCTTAACAAGCTCCAGCTGTTTTTATTCTCAGAAGGTTTACTCCCTGATATACAGCTGCCTACCCCCTTCGTAAGTGCAGGTCCTAAATGAGCTTTTTTCTCTGTTCCTTCACCACAATCCAGATTCTTTTGGGGAGTTACCAGTACAGTAACCATACCCGGAAGTACTTAATTTATTAAGCTACTCCTTTTCTAAATCTCAGTGGAGATATTTACTGATAAACAGCTACCTACGCAGCATGTTCATGTCGTTCCTAAATGAGCTTTTATCTCTCTCCCCTCACCACAAATCAGATTCTTCTGAGGAGTTCCCAGTACATTATCCTTTCCCCTGTGTAATTACCTCAACAAGCTCCAGCTGTTTTTATTCTCAGAATGTTTACTCCCTGATATAAAGCTGCCTACCCCCTTCGTAAGTGCAGGTCCTATATGAGCTTTTTTCTCTGTTCCCTCACCACAATCCAGATTCTTTTGGGGAGTTACCAGTACAGTAACCATTCCAGGAAGTACTTAATTTATTAAGCTACTGCTTTTCTTAATCTCAGTGGAGATATTTACTGATAAACAGCTACCTACGCAGCATGTTCATGTCGTTCCTAAATGAGCTTTTATCTCTCTCCCCTCACCACAAATCAGATTCTTCTGAGGAGTTCCCAGTACATTATCCTTTCCTCTGGGTAATTACCTTAACAAGATCCAGCTGTTTTTATTCTCAGAAGGTTTACTCCCTGATATACAGCTGCCTACAGCCTTCGTAAGTGCAGTTCCTAAATGAGCTTTTTTCTCTGTTCCCTCACCACAATCCAGATTCTTTTGGGGAGTTAACAGTACAGTAACCATACCAGGAAGTACTTAATTTATTAAGCTACTGCTTTTCTTAATCTCAGTAGAGATATTTACTGATAAACAGCTACGTACGCAGCATGTTCATGTCGTTCCTAAATGATCTTTTATCTCTCTCCCCTCACCACAAATCAGATTCTTCTGAGGAGTTCCCAGTACATTATCGTTTCCCCTGTGTAATTACCTTAACAAGCTCCAGCTGTTTTTATTCTCAGAAGGTTTACTCCCTGATATACTGCTGCCTACCCCCTTCGTAAGTGCAGGTCCAAAATGAGCTTTTTTCTCTGTTCCCTCACCACAATCCAGATTCTTTTGGGGAGTTACCAGTACAGTAACCATACCAGGAAGTACTTAATTTATTAAGCTACTGCTTTTCTTAATCTCAGTGGAGATATTTACTGATAAACAGCTACCTACGCAGCATGTTCCTGTCGTTCATAAATGAGCTTATTTCTCTCTCCCCTCACCACAAATCAGATTCTTCTGAGGAGTTCCCAGTACATTATCCTTTCCCCTGTGTAATTACCTTAACAAGCTCCAGCTGTTTTTATCCTCAGGTTTACTCCCTGATATAGAGCTGCCTACCCCCTTCGTAAGTGCAGGTCCTAAATGAGCTTTTTTCTCTGTTCCCTCACCACAATCCAGATTCTTTTGGGGAGTTACCAGTACAGTAACCGTACCAGGAAGTACTTAATTTATTAAGCTACTGCTTTTCTTAATCTCAGTGGAGATATTTACTGATAAACAGCTACCTACGCAGCATGTTCATGTCGTTCCTAAATGAGCTTTTATCTCTCTCCCCTCACCACCAATCAGATTCTTCTGAGGAGTTCCCAGTACATTATCCTTTCCCCTGTGTAATTACCTTAACAAGCTCCAGCTGCTTTTATTCTCAGAAGGTTTACTCCCTGATATACAGCTGCCTACCCCCTTCGTAAGTGCACGTCCTAAATGAGCTTTTTTCTCTGTTCCCTCACCACAATCCAGAATCTTTTGGGGAGTTACCAGTACAGTAAAGATACCAGGAAGTACTTAATTTATTAAGCTACAGCTTTTCTTAATCTCAGTGGAGATATTTACTGATAAATAGCTACATACGCAGCATGTTCATGTCGTTCCTAAATGAGCTTTTATCTGTCTCCCCTCACCACAAATAGGACTCTTCTGATGAGTTCCCAGTCGATTATCCTTTCCCCTGTGTAATTACCTTAACAAGCTCCAGCTGTTTTTATTCTCAGAAGGTTTACTCCCTGATATACAACTGCCTACCCCCTTCGTAAGTGCAGGTCCTAAATGAGCTTTTTTCTCTGTTCCCTCACCACAATAGAGATTCTTTTGGGGAGTTACCAGTACAGTAACCATACCATGAAGTACTTAATTTATTAAGCTACTGCTTTTCTTAATCTCAGTGGAGATATTTACTGATAAACAGCTACCTACGCAGCATGTTCATGTCGTTCCTAAATGAGCTTTTTTCTCTCCCCCCTCACCACAAATCAGATTCTTCTGAGGAGTTCCCAGTACATTATCCTTTCCCCTGTGTAATTACCTAAACAAGCTCCAGCTGTTTTTATTCTCAGAAGGTTTACTCCCTGATATACAGCTGCCTACCCCCTTCGTAAGTGCAGGTCCTAAATGAGCTTTTTCCTCTGTTCCCTCACCACAATCCAGATTCTTTTGGGGAGTTACCAGTACAGTAACCATACCAGGAAGTACTTAATTTATTAAGCTACTGCTTTTCTTAATCTCAGTGGAGATATTTACTGATAAACAGCTACCTACGCAGCATGTTCATGTCGTTCCTAAATGAGCTTTTATCTCTCTCCCCTCACCACAAATCAGATTCTTCTGAGGAGTTCCCAGTACATTATCCTTTCCCCTGTGTAATTACCTTAACAAGCTCCAGCTGTTTTTATTCTCAGAAGGTTTACTCCCTGATATACAGCTGCCTACCCCCTTCGTAAGTGCAGGGCCTAAATGAGCTTTTTTCTCTGTTCCCTCACCACAATCCAGATTCTTTTGGGGAGTTACCAGTACAGTAACCATACCAGGAAGTACTTAATTTATTAAGCTACTGCTTTTCTTAATCTCAGTGGAGATATTTACTGATAAACAGCTACCTACGCAGCATGTTCATGTCGTTCCTAAATGAGCTTTTATCTCTCTCCCCTCACCACAAATCAGATTCTTCTGAGGAGTTCCCAGTACATTATCCTTTCCTCTGGGTAATTACCTTAACAAGCTCCAGCTGTTTTTATTCTCAGAAGGTTTACTCCCTGATATACAGCTGCCTACCCCCTTCGTAAGTGCAGGTCCTAAATGACCTTTTTTCTCTGTTCCCTCACCACAATCCAGATTCTTTTGGGGAGTTACCAGTACAGTAACCATACCAGGAAGTACTTAATTTATTAAGCTACTGCTTTTCTTAATCTCAGTAGAGATATTTACTGATAAACAGCTACCTACGCAGCATGTTCATGTCGTTCCTAAATGAGCTTTTATCTCTCTCCCCTCACCACAAATCAGATTCTTCTGAGGAGTTCCCAGTACATTATCCTTTCCCCTGTGTAATTACCTTAACAAGCTCCAGCTGTTTTTATTCTCAGAAGGTTTACTCCCTGATATACAGCTGCCTACCCCCTTCGTAAGTGCAGGTCCTAAATGAGCTTTTTTCTCTGTTCCTTCACCACAATCCAGATTCTTTTGGGGAGTTACCAGTACAGTAACCATACCAGGAAGTACTTAATTTATTAAGCTACTGCTTTTCTTAATCTCAGTGGAGATATTTACTGATAAACAGCTACCTACGCACCATGTTCATGTCGTTCCTAAATGAGCTTTTATCTCTCTCCCCTCACCACAAATCAGATTCTTCTGAGGAGTTCCCAGTACATTATCCTTTCCTCTGTGTAATTACCTCAACAAGCTGCAGCTGTTTTTATTCTCAGAAGGTTTACTCCCTGATATACTGCTGCCTACCCCCTTCGTAAGTGCAGGTCCTATATGAGCTTTTTTCTCTGTTCCCTCACCACAATCCAGATTCTTTTGGGGAGTTACCAGTACAGTAACCATTCCAGGAAGTACTTAATTTATTAAGCTACTGCTTTTCTTAATCTCAGTGGAGATATTTACTGATAAACAGCTACCTACGCAGCATGTTCATGTCGTTCCTAAATGAGCTTTTATCTCTCTCCCCTCACCACAAATCAGATTCTTCTGAGGAGTTCCCAGTACATTATCCTTTCTCCTGTGTAATTACCTTAACAAGCTCCAGCTGTTTTTATTCTCAGAAGGTTTACTCCCTGATATACAGATGCCTACGCCCTTCGTAAGTGCAGGTCTTATATGAGCTTTTTTCTCTCTTCCCTCACCACAATCCAGATTCTTTTGGGGAGTTACCAGTACAGTAACCACACCAGGAAGTACTTAATTCATTAAGCTACTGCTTTTCTTAATCTCAGTGGAGATATTCACTGATAAACAGCTACCTACGCAGCATGTTCATGTCGTTCCTAAATGAGCTTTTATCTCTCTCCCCTCACCACAAATCAGATTCTTCTGAGGAGTTCCCAGTACATTATCCTTTCCCCTGTGTAATTACCTTAACAAGCTCCAGCTGATTTTATTCTCAAAAGGTTTACTAGCTGATATACACCTGCCTAGCCCCTTCGTAAGTGCAGGTCCTAAAAGAGCTTTTTTCTCTGTTCCCTCACCACAATGCAGATTCTTTTGGGGAGTTACTAGTAGAGTAACCATACCAGGAAGTACTTAATTTATTAAGCTACTGCTTTTCTTAATCTCAGTGGAGATATTTAGTGATAAAAAGCTACCTACGCAGCATGTTCATGTCGTTCATAAATGAGCTTTTATCTCTCTCCCCTCACCACAAATTAGATTCTTCTGAGGAGTTCCCAGTACATTATCCTTTCCCCTGTGCAATTACCTTAACAAGCTCCAGCTGTTTTTATTCTCAGAAGGTTTACTCCCTGATATACAGCTGCCTACCCCCTTCGTAAGTGCAGGTCCTAAATGAGCTTTTTTCTCTGTTCCCTCACCACAATCCAGATTCTTTTGGGGAGTTACCAGTACAGTAACCATTCCAGGAAGTACTTAATTTATTAAGCTACTGCTTTTCTTAATCTCAGTGGAGATATTTACTGATAAACAGCTACCTACGCAGCATGTTCATGTCGTTCCTAAATGAGCTTTTATCTCTCTCCCCTCACCACAAATCAGATTCTTCTGAGGAGTTCCCAGTACATTATCCTTTCTCCTGTGTAATTACCTTAACAAGCTCCAGCTGTTTTTATTCTCAGAAGGTTTACTCCCTGATATACAGATGCCTACGCCCTTCGTAAGTGCAGGTCTTAAATGAGCTTTTTTCTCTCTTCCCTCACCACAATCCAGATTCTTTTGGGGAGTTACCAGTACAGTAACCACACCAGGAAGTACTTAATTCATTAAGCTACTGCTTTTCTTAATCTCAGTGGAGATATTCACTGATAAACAGCTACCTACGCAGCATGTTCATGTCGTTCCTAAATGAGCTTTTATCTCTCTCCCCTCACCACAAATCAGATTCTTCTGAGGAGTTCCCAGTACATTATCCTTTCCCCTGTGTAATTACCTTAACAAGCTCCAGCTGATTTTATTCTCAAAAGGTTTACTAGCTGATATACACCTGCCTAGCCCCTTCGTAAGTGCAGGTCCTAAAAGAGCTTTTTTCTCTGTTCCCTCACCACAATGCAGATTCTTTTGGGGAGTTACTAGTAGAGTAACCATACCAGGAAGTACTTAATTTATTAAGCTACTGCTTTTCTTAATCTCAGTGGAGATATTTAGTGATAAAAAGCTACCTACGCAGCATGTTCATGTCGTTCATAAATGAGCTTTTATCTCTCTCCCCTCACCACAAATTAGATTCTTCTGAGGAGTTCCCAGTACATTATCCTTTCCCCTGTGCAATTACCTTAACAAGCTCCAGCTGTTTTTATTCTCAGAAGGTTTACTCCCTGATATACAGCTGCCTACCCCCTTCGTAAGTGCAGGTCCTAAATGAGCTTTTTTCTCTGTTCCCTCACCACAATCCAGATTCTTTTGGGGAGTTACCAGTACAGTAACCATACCAGGAAGTACTTAATTTATTAAGCTACTGCTTTTCTTAATCTCAGTGGAGATATTTACTGATAAACAGCTACCTACGCAGCATATTCATGTCGTTCCTAAATGAGCTTTTATCTCTCTCCCTCACCACAAATCAGATTCTTCTGAGGAGTTCCCAGTACATTATCCTTTCCCCTGTGTAATTACCTTAACAAGCTCCAGCTGTTTTTATTCTCAGAAGGTTTACTCCCTGATATACAGCTGCCTAGCCCTTCGTAAGTGCAGGTCCTAAATGAGTTTTTTTCTCTGTTCCCTCACCACAATCCAGATTCTTTGGGGAGTTACCAGTACAGTAACCATACCAGGAAGTACTTAATTTATTAAGCTACTGCTTTTCTTCATCTCAGTGGAGATATTTACTGATAAACAGCTAACTACGCCACATGTTCATGTGTTTCTTAAATGAGCTTTTATCTCTCTCCCCTCACCACAAATTAGATTCTTCTGAGGAGTTCCCAGTACATTATCTTTTCCCCTGTGTAATTACCTTAACAAGCTCCAGCTGTTTTTATTCTCTGAAGATTTCCTCCCTGATATACAGCTGCCTACCCCCTTCGTAAGTGCAGGTCCTAATGAGCTTTTTTCACTGTTCACTCACCACAATCCAGATTCTTTTGGGGAGTTACCAGTACAGTAACCATACCAGGAAGTACTTAATTTATTAAGCTACTGCTTTTCTTAATCTCAGTGGAGATATTTACTGATAAACAGCTACCTACGCAGCATGTTCATGTCGTTCCTAAATGAGCTTTTATCTCTCTCCCCTCACCACAAATCAGATTCTTCTGAGGAGTTCCCAGTACATTATCCTTTCCCCTGTGTAATTACCTTAACAAGCTCCAGCTGTTTTTATTCTCAGAAGGTTTACTCCCTGATATACAGCTGCCTAACCCCTTCGTAAGTGCAGGTCCTAAATGAGCTTTTTTCTCTGTTCCCTCACCACAATCCAGATTCTTTGGGGGAGTTACCAGTACAGTAACCATACCAGGAAGTATTTAATTTATTAAGCTACTGCTTTTCTTAATCTCAGTGGAGATATTTACTGATAAACAGCTACCTACGCAGCATGTTCATGTCGTTCCTAAATGAGCTTTTTTCTCTCCCCCCTCACCACAAATCAGATTCTTCTGAGGAGTTCCCAGTACATTATCCTTTCCCCTGTGTAATTACCTAAACAAGCTCCAGCTGTTTTTATTCTCAGAAGGTTTACTCCCTGATATACAGCTGCCTACCCCCTTCGTAAGTGCAGGTCCTAAATGAGCTTTTTCCTCTGTTCCCTCACCACAATCCAGATTCTTTTGGGGAGTTACCAGTACAGTAACCATACCAGGAAGTACTTAATTTATTAAGCTACTGCTTTTCTTAATCTCAGTGGAGATATTTACTGATAAACAGCTACCTACGCAGCATGTTCATGTCGTTCCTAAATGAGCTTTTATCTCTCTCCCCTCACCACAAATCAGATTCTTCTGAGGAGTTCCCAGTACATTATCCTTTCCCCTGTGTAATTACCTTAACAAGCTCCAGCTGTTTTTATTCTCAGAAGGTTTACTCCCTGATATACAGCTGCCTACCCCCTTCGTAAGTGCAGGGCCTAAATGAGCTTTTTTCTCTGTTCCCTCACCACAATCCAGATTCTTTTGGGGAGTTACCAGTACAGTAACCATACCAGGAAGTACTTAATTTATTAAGCTACTGCTTTTCTTAATCTCAGTGGAGATATTTACTGATAAACAGCTACCTACGCAGCATGTTCATGTCGTTCCTAAATGAGCTTTTATCTCTCTCCCCTCACCACAAATCAGATTCTTCTGAGGAGTTCCCAGTACATTATCCTTTCCTCTGGGTAATTACCTTAACAAGCTCCAGCTGTTTTTATTCTCAGAAGGTTTACTCCCTGGTATACAGCTGCCTACCCCCTTCGTAAGTGCAGGTCCTAAATGACCTTTTTTCTCTGTTCCCTCACCACAATCCAGATTCTTTTGGGGAGTTACCAGTACAGTAACCATACCAGGAAGTACTTAATTTATTAAGCTACTGCTTTTCTTAATCTCAGTAGAGATATTTACTGATAAACAGCTACCTACGCAGCATGTTCATGTCGTTCCTAAATGAGCTTTTATCTCTCTCCCCTCACCACAAATCAGATTCTTCTGAGGAGTTCCCAGTACATTATCCTTTCCCCTGTGTAATTACCTTAACAAGCTCCAGCTGTTTTTATTCTCAGAAGGTTTACTCCCTGATATACAGCTGCCTACCCCCTTCGTAAGTGCAGGTCCTAAATGAGCTTTTTTCTCTGTTCCTTCACCACAATCCAGATTCTTTTGGGGAGTTACCAGTACAGTAACCATACCAGGAAGTACTTAATTTATTAAGCTACTGCTTTTCTTAATCTCAGTGGAGATATTTACTGATAAACAGCTACCTACGCAGCATGTTCATGTCGTTCCTAAATGAGCTTTTATCTCTCTCCCCTCACCACAAATCAGATTCTTCTGAGGAGTTCCCAGTACATTATCCTTTCCTCTGTGTAATTACCTCAACAAGCTGCAGCTGTTTTTATTCTCAGAAGGTTTACTCCCTGATATACAGCTGCCTACCCCCTTCGTAAGTGCAGGTCCTATATGAGCTTTTTTCTCTGTTCCCTCACCACAATCCAGATTCTTTTGGGGAGTTACCAGTACAGTAACCATTCCAGGAAGTACTTAATTTATTAAGCTACTGCTTTTCTTAATCTCAGTGGAGATATTTACTGATAAACAGCTACCTACGCAGCATGTTCATGTCGTTCCTAAATGAGCTTTTATCTCTCTCCCCTCACCACAAATCAGATTCTTCTGAGGAGTTCCCAGTACATTATCCTTTCCTCTGGGTAATTACCTTAACAAGCTCCAGCTGTTTTTATTCTCAGAAGGTTTACTCCCTGATATACAGCTGCCTACCCCCTTCGTAAGTGCAGTTCCTAAATGAGCTTTTTTCTCTGTTCCCTCACCACAATCCAGATTCTTTTGGGGAGTTAACAGTACAGTAACCATACCAGGAAGTACTTAATTTATTAAGCTACTGCTTTTATTAATCTCAGTAGAGATATTTACTGATAAACAGCTACGTACGCAGCATGTTCATGTCGTTCCTAAATGATCTTGTATCTCTCTCCCCTCACCACAAATCAGATTCTTCTGAGGAGTTCCCAGTACATTATCGTTTCCCCTGTGTAATTACCTTAACAAGCTCCAGCTGTTTTTATTCTCAGAAGGTTTACTCCCTGATATACTGCTGCCTACCCCCTTCGTAAGTGCAGGTCCAAAATGAGCTTTTTTCTCTGTTCCCTCACCACAATCCAGATTCTTTTGGGGAGTTACCAGTACAGTAACCATACCAGGAAGTACTTAATTTATTAAGCTACTGCTTTTCTTAATCTCAGTGGAGATATTTACTGATAAACAGCTACCTACGCAGCATGTTCCTGTCCTTCATAAATGAGCTTTTTTCTCTCTCCCCTCACCACAAATCAGATTCTTCTGAGGAGTTCCCAGTACATTATCCTTTCCCCTGTGTAATTACCTTAACAAGCTCCAGCTGTTTTTATCCTCAGGTTTACTCCCTGATATAGAGCTGCCTACCCCCTTCGTAAGTGCAGGTCCTAAATGAGCTTTTTCTCTGTTCCCTCACCACAATCCAGATTCTTTTGGGGAGTTACCAGTACAGTAACCGTACCAGGAAGTACTTAATTTATTAAGCTACTGCTTTTCTTAATCTCAGTGGAGATATTTACTGATAAACAGCTACCTACACAGCATGTTCATGTCGTTCCTAAATGAGCTTTTATCTCTCTCCCCTCACCACAAATCAGATTCTTCTGAGGAGTTCCCAGTACATTATCCTTTCCCCTGTGTAATTACCTTAACAAGCTCCAGCTGCTTTTATTCTCAGAAGGTTTACTCCCTGATATACAGGTGCCTACCCCCTTCGTAAGTGCAGGTCGTAAATGAGCTTTTTTCTCTGTTCCCTCACCACAATCCAGAATCTTTTGGGGAGTTACCAGTACAGCAAAGATACCAGGAAGTACTTAATTTATTAAGCTACAGCTTTTCTTAATCTCAGTGGAGATATTTACTGATAAATAGCTACATACGCAGCATGTTCATGTCGTTCCTAAATGAGCTTTTATCTCTCTCCCCTCACCACAAATAGGACTCTTCTGATGAGTTCCCAGTCGATTATCCTTTCCCCTGTGTAATTACCTTAACAAGCTCCAGCTGTTTTTATTCTCAGAAGGTTTACTCCCTGATATACAACTGCCTACCCCCTTCGTAAGTGCAGGTCCTAAATGAGCTTTTTTCTCTGTTCCCTCACCACAATAGAGATTCTTTTGGGGAGTTACCAGTACAGTAACCATACCATGAAGTACTTAATTTATTAAGCTACTGCTTTTCTTAATCTCAGTGGAGATATTTACTGATAAACAGCTACCTACGCAGCATGTTCATGTCGTTCCTAAATGAGCTTTTATCTCTCTCCCCTCACCACAAATCAGATTCTTCTGAGGAGTTCCCAGTACATTATCCTTTCTCCTGTGTAATTACCTTCACAAGCTCCAGCTGTTTTTATTCTCAGAAGGTTTACTCCCTGATATACAGATGCCTACGCCCTTCGTAAGTGCAGGTCTTAAATGAGCTTTTTTCTCTCTTCCCTCACCACAATCCAGATTCTTTTGGGGAGTTACCAGTACAGTAACCACACCAGGAAGTACTTAATTCATTAAGCTACTGCTTTTCTTAATCTCAGTGGAGATATTCACTGATAAACAGCTACCTACGCAGCATGTTCATGTCGTTCCTAAATGAGCTTTTATCTCTCTCCCCTCACCACAAATCAGATTCTTCTGAGGAGTTCCCAGTACATTATCCTTTCCTCTGTGTAATTACCTCAACAAGCTGCAGCTGTTTTTATTCTCAGAAGGTTTACTCCCTGATATACAGCTGCCTACCCCCTTCGTAAGTGCAGGTCCTATATGAGCTTTTTTCTCTGTTCCCTCACCACAATCCAGATTCTTTTGGGGAGTTACCAGTACAGTAACCATTCCAGGAAGTACTTAATTTATTAAGCTACTGCTTTTCTTAATCTCAGTGGAGATATTTACTGATAAACAGCTACCTACGCAGCATGTTCATGTCGTTCCTAAATGAGCTTTTATCTCTCTCCCCTCACCACAAATCAGATTCTTCTGAGGAGTTCCCAGTACATTATCCTTTCCTCTGGGTAATTACCTTAACAAGCTCCAGCTGTTTTTATTCTCAGAAGGTTTACTCCCTGATATACAGCTGCCTACCCCCTTCGTAAGTGCAGTTCCTAAATGAGCTTTTTTCTCTGTTCCCTCACCACAATCCAGATTCTTTTGGGGAGTTAACAGTACAGTAACCATACCAGGAAGTACTTAATTTATTAAGGTACTGCTTTTATTAATCTCAGTAGAGATATTTACTGATAAACAGCTACGTACGCAGCATGTTCATGTCGTTCCTAAATGATCTTTTATCTCTCTCCCCTCACCACAAATCAGATTCTTCTGAGGAGTTCCCAGTACATTATCCTTTCCCCTGTGTAATTACCTTAACAAGCTCCAGCTGTTTTTAATCTCAGAAGGTTTACTCCCTGATATACAGCTGACTACCCCCTTCGTAAGGGCAGGTAATAATGAGCTTTTTTCTCTGTTCCCTCACCACAATCCAGATTCTTTTGGGGAGTTACCAGTACAGTAACCATACCAGGACGTACTTAATTTATTAAGCTACTGCTTTTCTTAATCTCAGTGGAGATATTTACTGATAAACAGCTACCTACGCAGCATGTTCCTGTCGTTCATAAATGAGCTTTTTTCTCTCTCCCCTCACCACAAATCAGATTCTTCTGAGGAGTTCCCAGTACATTATCCTTTCCCCTGTGTAATTACCTTAACAAGCTCCAGCTGTTTTTATCCTCAGGTTTACTCCCTGATATAGAGCTGCCTACCCCCTTCGTAAGTGCAGGTCCTAAATGAGCTTTTTCTCTGTTCCCTCACCACAATCCAGATTCTTTGGGGAGTTACCAGTACAGTAACCATACCAGGAAGTACTTAATTTATTAAGCTACTGCTTTTCTTAATCTCAGTGGAGATATTTACTGATAAACAGCTACCTACGCAGCATATTCATGTCGTTCCTAAATGAGCTTTTATCTCTCTCCCCTCACCACAAATCAGATTCTTCTGAGGAGTTCCCAGTACATTATCCTTTCCCCTGTGTAATTACCTTAACAAGCTCCAGCTGTTTTTATTCTCAGAAGGTTTACTCCCTGATATACAGCTGCCTAGCCCTTCGTAAGTGCAGGTCCTAAATGAGTTTTTTTCTCTGTTCCCTCACCACAATCCAGATTCTTTGGGGAGTTACCAGTACAATAACCATACCAGGAAGTACTTAATTTATTAAGCTACTGCTTTTCTTCATCTCAGTGGAGATATTTACTGATAAACAGCTAACTACGCCACATGTTCATGTCTTTCCTAAATGAGCTTTTATCTCTCTCCCCTCACCACAAATCATATTCTTCTGAGGAGTTCCCAGTACATTATCCTTTCTCCTGTGTAATTACCTTAACAAGCTCCAGCTGTTGTTATTCTCAGAAGGTTTACTCCCTGATATATAGCTGCCTACCCCCTTCGTAAGTGCAGGTCAGAAATGAGGTTTTTTCTCTGTTCCCTCACCACAATCCAGATTCTTTTGGGGAATTACCAGTACAGCATCCATACCAGGAAGTACTTAATTTATTAAGCTACTGCTTTTCTTAATCTCATTGGAGATATTTACTGATAAACAGCTACGTATGCAGCATGTTCATGTCGTTCCTAAATGAGCTTTTATCTCTCTCCCCTCACCACAAATCAGATTCTTCTGAGGAGTTCCCAGTACATTATCCTTTCCCCTGTGTAATTACCTTAACAAGCTGCAGCTGTTTTTATTCTCAGAAGGTTTACTCCCTGACATACAGCTGCCTACCCCCTTCGTAAGTGCAGGGCCTAAATGAGCTTTTTTCTCTGTTCCCTCACCACAATCCAGATTCTTTTGGGGAGTTACCAGTACAGTAACCATACCAGGAAGTACTTAATTTATTAAGCTACTGCTTTTCTTAATCTCAGTGGAGATATTTACTGATAAACAGCTACCTACGCAGCATGTTCATGTCGTTCCTAAATGAGCTTTTATCTCTCTCCCCTCACCACAAATCAGATTCTTCTGAGGAGTTCCCAGTACATTATCCTTTCCCCTGTATAATTACCTTAACAAGCTCCAGCTGTTTTTATTCTCAGAAGGTTTACTCCCTGATATACAGCTGCCTACCCCCTTCGTAAGTGCAGGTCTAAATGAGCTCTTTTCTCTGTTCCCTCAACACAATCCAGATTCTTTTGGGGAGTTACCATTACAGTAACCATACCAGGAAGTACTTAATTTATTAAGCTACTGCTTTTCTTAATCTCAGTGGAGATATTTACTGATAAACAGCTACCTACGCAGCATGTTCATGTCGTTCCTAAATGAGCTTTTATCTCTCTCCCCTCACCACAAATCAGATTATTCTGAGGAGTTCCCAGTACATTATCCTTTCCTCTGGGTAATTACCTTAACAAGCTCCAGCTGTTTTTATTCTCAGAAGGTTTACTCCCTGATATACAGCTGCCTACCCCCTTCGTAAGTGCAGGTCCTAAATGACCTTTTTTCTCTGTTCCCTCACCACAATCCAGATTCTTTTGGGGAGTTACCAGTACAGTAACCATACCAGGAAGTACTTAATTTATTAAGCTACTGCTTTTCTTAATCTCAGTGGAGATATTTACTGATAAACAGCTACCTACGCAGCATGTTCATGTCGTTCCTAAATGAGCTTTTATCTCTCTCCCCTCACCACAAATCAGATTCTTCTGAGGAGTTCCCAGTACATTATCCTTTCCCCTGTGTAATTACCTCAACAAGCTCCAGCTGTTTTTATTCTCAGAAGGTTTACTCCCTGATATACAGCTGCCTACCCCCTTCGTAAGTGCAGGTCCTATATGAGCTTTTTTCTCTGTTCCCTCACCACAATCCAGATTCTTTTGGGGAGTTACCAGTACAGAAACCATTCCAGGAAGTACTTAAATTATTAAGCTACTGCTTTTCTTAATCTCAGTGGAGATATTTACTGATAAACAGCTACCTACGCAGCACTTTCATGTCGTTCCTAAATGAGCTTTTATCTCTCTCCCCTCACCACAAATCAGATTCTTCTGAGGAGTTCCCAGTACATTATCCTTTCCTCTGGGTAATTACCTTAACAAGCTCCAGCTGTTTTTATTCTCAGAAGGTTTACTCCCTGATATACAGCTGCCTACCCCCTTCGTAAGTGCAGTTCCTAAATGAGCTTTTTTCTCTGTTCCCTCACCACAATCCAGATTCTTTTGGGGAGTTAACAGTACAGTAACCATACCAGGAAGTACTTAATTTATTAAGCTACTGCTTTTCTTAATCTCAGTAGAGATATTTACTGATAAACAGCTACGTACGCAGCATGTTCATGTCGTTCCTAAATGATCTTTTATCTCTCTCCCCTCACCACAAATCAGATTCTTCTGAGGAGTTCCCAGTACATTATCGTTTCCCCTGTGTAATTACCTTAACAAGCTCCAGCTGTTTTTATTCTCAGAAGGTTTACTCCCTGATATACTGCTGCCTACCCCCTTCGTAAGTGCAGGTCCAAAATGAGCTTTTTTCTCTGTTCCCTCACCACAATCCAGATTCCTTTGGGGAGTTACCAGTACAGTAACCATACCAGGAAGTACTTAATTTATTAAGCTACTGCTTTTCTTAATCTCAGTGGAGATATTTACTGATAAACAGCTACCTACGCAGCATGTTCCTGTCGTTCATAAATGAGCTTTTTTCTCTCTCCCCTCACCACAAATCAGATTCTTCTGAGGAGTTCCCAGTACATTATCCTTTCCCCTGTGTAATTACCTTAACAAGCTCCAGCTGTTTTTATCCTCAGGTTTACTCCCTGATATAGAGCTGCCTACCCCCTTCGTAAGTGCAGGTCCTAAATGAGCTTTTTCTCTGTTCCCTCACCACAATCCAGATTCTTTTGGGGAGTTACCAGTACAGTAACCGTACCAGGAAGTACTTAATTTATTAAGCTACTGCTTTTCTTAATCTCAGTGGAGATATTTACTGATAAACAGCTACCTACGCAGCATGTTCATGTCGTTCCTAAATGAGCTTTTATCTCTCTCCCCTCACCACAAATCAGATTCTTCTGAGGAGTTCCCAGTACATTATCCTTTCCCCTGTGTAATTACCTTAACAAGCTCCAGCTGCTTTTATTCTCAGAAGGTTTACTCCCTGATATACAGGTGCCTACCCCCTTCGTAAGTGCAGGTCCTAAATGAGCTTTTTTCTCTGTTCCCTCACCACAATCCAGAATCTTTTGGGGAGTTACAAGTACAGTAAAGATACCAGGAAGGACTTAATTTATTAAGCTACAGCTTTTCTTAATCTCAGTGGAGATATTTACTGATAAATAGCTACATACGCAGCATGTTCATGTCGTTCCTAAATGAGCTTTTATCTGTCTCCCCTCACCACAAATAGGACTCTTCTGATGAGTTCCCAGTCGATTATCTTTCCCCTGTGTAATTACCTTAACAAGCTCCAGCTGTTTTTATTCTCAGAAGGTTTACTCCCTGATATACAACTGCCTACCCCCTTCGTAAGTGCAGGTCCTAAATGAACTTTTTTCTCTGTTCCCTCACCACAATAGAGATTCTTTTGGGGAGTTACCAGTACAGTAACCATACCATGAAGTACTTAATTTATTAAGCTACTGCTTTTCTTAATCTCAGTGGAGATATTTACTGATAAACAGCTACCTACGCAGCATGTTCATGTCGTTCCTAAATGAGCTTTTATCTCTCTCCCCTCACCACAAATCAGATTCTTCTGAGGAGTTCCCAGTACATTATCCTTTCTCTGTGTAATTACCTTAACAAGCTCCAGCTGTTTTTATTCTCAGAAGGTTTACTCCCTGATATACAGATGCCTAAGCCCTTCGTAAGTGCAGGTCTTAAATGAGCTTTTTCTCTCTTCCCTCACCACAATCCAGATTCTTTTGGGGAGTTACCAGTACAGTAACCACACCAGGAAGTACTTAATTCATTAAGCTACTGCTTTTCTTAATCTCAGTGGAGATATTCACTGATAAACAGCTACCTACGCAGCATGTTCATGTCGTTCCTAAATGAGCTTTTATCTCTCTCCCCTCACCACAAATCAGATTCTTCTGAGGAGTTCCCAGTACATTATCCTTTCCCCTGTGTAATTACCTTAACAAGCTCCAGCTGATTTTATTCTCAAAAGGTTTACTAGCTGATATACACCTGCCTAGCCCCTTCGTAAGTGCAGGTCCTAAAAGAGCTTTTTTCTCTGTTCCCTCACCACAATGCAGATTCTTTTGGGGAGTTACTAGTAGAGTAACCATACCAGGAAGTACTTAATTATTAAGCTACTGCTTTTCTTAATCTCAGTGGAGATATTTACTGATAAATAGCTACATACGCAGCATGTTCATGTCGTTCCTAAATGAGCTTTTATCTGTCTCCCCTCACCACAAATAGGACTCTTCTGATGAGTTCCCAGTCGATTATCCTTTCCCCTGTGTAATTACCTTAACAAGCTCCAGCTGTTTTTATTCTCAGAAGGTTTACTCCCTGATATACAACTGCCTACCCCCTTCGTAAGTGCAGGTCCTAAATGAACTTTTTCTCTGTTCCCTCACCACAATAGAGATTCTTTTGGGGAGTTACCAGTACAGTAACCATACCATGAAGTACTTAATTTATTAAGCTAATGCTTTTCTTAATCTCAGTGGAGATATTTACTGATAAACAGCTACCTACGCAGCATGTTCATGTCGTTCCTAAATGAGCTTTTATCTCTCTCCCCTCACCACAAATCAGATTCTTCTGAGGAGTTCCCAGTACATTATCCTTTCTCCTGTGTAATTACCTTAACAAGCTCCAGCTGTTTTTATTCTCAGAAGGTTTACTCCCTGATATACAGATGCCTACGCCCTTCGTAAGTGCAGGTCTTAAATGAGCTTTTTTCTCTCTTCCCTCACCACAATCCAGATTCTTTTGGGGAGTTACCAGTACAGTAACCACACCAGGAAGTACTTAATTCATTAAGCTACTGCTTTTCTTAATCTCAGTGGAGATATTCACTGATAAACAGCTACCTACGCAGCATGTTCATGTCGTTCCTAAATGAGCTTTTATCTCTCTCCCCTCACCACAAATCAGATTCTTCTGAGGAGTTCCCAGTACATTATCCTTTCCCCTGTGTAATTACCTTAACAAGCTCCAGCTGATTTTATTCTCAAAAGGTTTACTAGCTGATATACACCTGCCTAGCCCCTTCGTAAGTGCAGGTCCTAAAAGAGCTTTTTTCTCTGTTCCCTCACCACAATGCAGATTCTTTTGGGGAGTTCCTAGTAGAGTAACCATACCAGGAAGTACTTAATTTATTAGCTACTGCTTTTCTTAATCTCAGTGGAGATATTTAGTGATTAAAAGCTACCTACGCAGCATGTTCATGTCGTTCCTAAATGAGCTTTTATCTCTCTCCCCTCACCACAAATTAGATTCTTCTGAGGAGTTCCCAGTACATTATCCTTTCCCCTGTGCAATTACCTTAACAAGCTCCAGCTGTTTTTATTCTCAGAAGGTTTACTCCCTGATATACAGCTGCCTACCCCCTTCGTAAGTGCAGGTCCTAAATGAGCTTTTTCTCTGTCCCTCACCACAATCCAGATTCTTTTGGGGAGTTACCAGTACAGTAACCATACCAGGAAGTACTTAATTTATTAAGCTACTGCTTTTCTTAATCTCAGTGGAGATATTTACTGATAAACAGCTACGTATGCAGCATGTTCATGTCGTTCCTAAATGAGCTTTATCTCTCTCCCCTCACCACAAATCAGATTCTTCTGAGGAGTTCCCAGTACATTATCCTTTCCCCTGTGTAATTACCTTAACAAGCTCCAGCTGTTTTTATTCTCAGAAGGTTACTCCCTGATATACAGCTGCCCTACCCCCTTCGTAAGTGCAGGGCCTAAATGAGCTTTTTTCTCTGTTCCCTCACCACAATCCAGATTCTTTTGGGGAGTTACCAGTACAGTAACCATACCAGGAGAGTACTTAATTTATTAAGCTACTGCTTTTCTTAATCTCAGTGGAGATATTTACTGATAAACAGCTACCTACGCAGCATGTTCATGTCGTTCCTAAATGAGCTTTATCTCTCTCCCCTCACCACAAATCAGATTCTTCTGAGGAGTTCCCAGTACATTATCCTTTCCCTGTGTAATTACCTTAACAAGCTCCAGCTGTTTTTATCTCAGAAGTTTTACTCCCTGATATACAGCTGCCTACCCCCTTCGTAAGTGCAGGTCTAATGAGCTTTTTTCTCTGTTCCCTCAACACAATCCAGATTCTTTTGGGAGTTACCATTACAGTAACCATACCAGGAAGTACTTAATTTATTAAGCTACTGCTTTTCTTAATCTCAGTGGAGATATTACTGATAAACAGCTACCTACGCAGCATGTTCATGTCGTTCCTAAATGAGCTTTTATCTCTCTCCCCTCACCACAAATCAGATTATTCTGAGGAGTTCCCAGTACATTATCCTTTCCTCTGGGTAATTACCTTAACAAGCTCCAGCTGTTTTTATTCTCAGAAGGTTACTCCTGATATACAGCTGCCTACCCCCTCGTAAGTGCAGGTCCTAAATGACCTTTTTTCTCTGTTCCCTCACCACAATCCAGATTCTTTTGGGGAGTTACCAGTACAGTAACCATACCAGGAAGTACTTAATTTATTAAGCTACTGCCTTTCTTAATCTCAGTGGAGATATTTACTGATAACAGCTACCTACGCAGCATGTTCATGTCGTTCCTAAATGAGCTTTTATCTCTCTCCCCTCACCACAAATCAGATTCTTCTGAGGAGTTCCCAGTACATTATCTTTCCTCTGGGTAATTACCTTAACAAGCTCCAGCTGTTTTTAATCTCAGAAGGTTTACTCCCTGATATACAGCTGCCTACCCCCTTCGTAAGTGCAGTTCCTAATGAGCTTTTTTCTCTGTTCCCTCACCACAATCCAGATTCTTTTGGGGAGTTAACAGTACAGTAACCATACAGGAAGTACTTAATTTATTAAGCTACTGCTTTTCTTAATCTCAGTAGAGATATTTACTGATAAACAGCTACGTACGCAGCATGTTCATGTCGTTCCTAAATGATCTTTTATCTCTCTCCCCTCACCACAAATCAGATTCTTCTGAGGAGTTCCCAGTACATTATCGTTTCCCCTGTGTAATTACCTTAACAAGCTCCAGCTGTTTTTATCTCAGAAGGTTTACTCCCTGATATACAGCTGCCTACCCCTTCGTAAGTGCAGGTCCTAAATGAGCTTTTTTCTCTGTTCCCTCACAACAATCCAGATTCTTTTGGGGAGTTACCAGTAGAGTAACCATACCATTAAGTACTTAATTTATTAAGCTACTGCTTTTCTTATCTCAGTGGAGATATTTACTGATAAACAGCTAAATACGCAGCATGTACATGTCGTTCCTAAATGAGCTTTTATCTCTCTCCCTCACCACAAATCAGATTCCTTCTGAGAGTTCCCAGTACATTATCCTTTCCGGCCTGTGTAATTACCTTAACAAGCTCCAGCTGTTTTTATTCTCAGAAGATTTACTCCCTGATATACAGCTGCCTACCCCTTCGTAAGTGCAGGACCTAAATGAGCTTTATTCTCTGTTCCCTCACCACAATCCAGATTCTTTTGGGGAGTTACCAGTACAGTAACCATACCAGGAAGTACTTAATTTATTAAGCTACTGCTTTTCTTAATCTCAGTGGAGATATTTACTGATAAACAGCTACCTACGCAGCAGTTCATGTCGTTCCTAAATGAGCTTTTATCTCTCTCCCCTCACCACAAATGAGATTCTTCTGAGGAGTTCCCAGTACATTATCCTTTCCCTGTGTAATTACCTTAACAAGCTCAGCTGTTTTATTCTCAGAAGGTTTACTCCTTGATATACAGCTGCCTACCCCCTTCGAAAGTGCAGGTCCTAAATGAGCTTTTTTCTCTGTTCCCTCACCACAATCCAGATTCTTTTGGGAGGTTACCAGTAGAGTAACCATACCAGGAAGTACTTCCTTTATTAAGCTACTGCTTTTCTTAATCTTAGTGGAGATATTTACTGATAAACAGCTACCTACGCAGCATGTTCATGTCGTTCCTAATGAGCTTTTATCTCTCTCCCTCACCACAAATCAGATTCTTCTGAGGAGTTCCCAGTACATTATCCTTCTCTCCTGTGTAATTACCTTAACAAGCTCCAGCTGTTTTTATTCTCAGAAGGTTTACTCCCTGATATACTGCTGCCTACCCGCTTCGTAAGTGCAGGTCTTAAATGAGCTTTTTCTCTGTTTTCTCACCACAATCCAGATTCTTTTGGGGAGTTACCAGTAAAGTAACCATACCAGGAAGTACTTAATTTCTTAAGCTACTGCTTTTCTTAATCTCAGTGGAGATATTTACTGATGAACAGCTACCTACGCAGCATGTTCATGTCATTCCTAAATGAGCTTTTATCTCTCTCCCCTCACCACAAATCAGATCTTCTGAGAGTTCCCAGTACATATCCTTTCCCCTGTGTAATTACCTTAACAAGCTCCAGCTGTTTTTATTCTCAGAAGGTTTTACTCCCTGATATACAACTGCCTACCCCATTCGTAAGTGCAGGTCCTAAATGAGCTTTTTTCTCTGTTTCCTCACCACAATCCAGATTCTTTTGTGGAGTTAGCAGTACAGTAACCATACCAGGAAGTACTTAATTTATTAAGCTACTGCTTTTCTTAATCTCAGTGGAGATATTTACTGATAAACAGCTACCTACGCAGCATGTTCATGTCGTTCCTAAATGAGCTTTTATTTCTCTCCCTCACCACAAATCAGATTCTTCTGAGGAGTTCCCAGTACATTATCCTTTCCCCTGTGTAATTACCTTAACAAGCTCCAGCTGTTTTTATTCTCAGAAGGTTTACTCCCTGATATACAGCAGCTGCATACCCCCTTCGTAAGTGCAGGTCCTAAATGAGCTTTTTTCTCTGTTCCCTCACCACAATCCAGATTCTTTTGGGGAATTACCAGTACAGTAACCTACCAGGAAGTACTTAATTTATTAAGCTACTGCTTTTCCTTAATCTCAGTGGAGATATTTACTGATAAATAGCTACCTACGCAGCATGTTCCATGTCGTTCCTAAATGAGCTTTTATCTCTCTCCCCTCACCACAAATCAGATTCTTCTGAGGAGTTCCCAGTACATTATCCTTTCCCTGTGTAATTACCTTAACAAGCTCCAGCTGTTTTTATTCTCAGAAGGTTTACTCCCTGATATACAGCTGCCTACCCGCTTCGTAAGTGCAGGTCCTAAATGAGCTTTTTCTCTGTTCCCTCCCCACAATCCAGATTCTTTTGGGGAGTTAGCAGTACAGTAACCATACCAGGAAGTACTTAATTTATTAAGCTACTGCTTTTCTTAATCTCAGTGGAGATATTTACTGATAAACAGCTACCTACGCAGCATGTTCATGTCTTTCCTAAATGAGCTTTATCTCTCTCCCCTCACCACAAATCAGATTCTCTGAGGAGTTTCCAGTACATTATCCTTTCCCTTGTGTAATTACTTTAACAACCTCCAGCTGTTTTTATTCTCAGAAGGTTTACTCCCTGATATACAGCTGCCTACCCCCTTCGTAAGTGCAGGTCCTAAATGAGTATATTTCTCTGTTCCCTCACCACAATCCAGATTCTTTTGGGGAGTTACCAGTACAGTAACCATACCAGGAACTACTTCATTTATTAAGATACTGCTTTTCTTATTCTCAGTGGAGATATTTACTGCTAAACAGCTACCTACGCAGCATGTTCATGTCGTTCCTAAATGAGCTTTTATCTCTATACCCTCACCACCAATCAGATTCTTCTGAGGAGTTCCCAGTACATTATCCTTTCCCCTGTGTAATTACCTTAACAAGCTCCAGCTGTTTTTATACTCAGAAGGTTTACTCCCTGATATACAGCTGCCTACCCCCTTCGTAAGTGCAGTCCTAAATGAGCTTTTTTCTCAGTTCCCTCACCACAATCCAGATTATTTTGGGGAGTTACCAGTACAGTATCCATACAGGGAGTACTTAATTTATTAAAGCTACTGCTTTTCTTTAATCTCAGTGAGATATTTACTGATAACAGCTACCTACGCAGCATGATCATTTCGTTCCTAAATGAGCTTTTATCTCACTCCCCTCACCACAAATCAGATTTTTCTGGGGAGTTCCAAGTACATTATCCTTTCCCTTGTGTAATTACCTTAACAAGCTCAGCTGTTTTTATTCTCAGAAGGTTTACTCCCTGATATACAGCTGCCTACCCCCTTCGTAAGTGCAGATCCTAAATGAGCTTTTTCTCTGTTCCCTCAGCACAATCCAGATTCTTTTGGGAGTTACCAGTACAGTAACCATACCAGGAAGTACTTAATTTATTAAGCTACTGCTTTTCTTAATCTCAGTGGAGATATTTACTGATAAACAGCTACCTACGCAGCATGTTCATGTCGTTCCTAAATGAGCTTTTAGCTCTCTCCCCTCACCACAAATCAGATTCTTCTGAGGATTTCCCAGTACATTATCCTTTCCCCTGTGTAATTACCTTAACAAGCTCCAGCTGTTTTTATTCTCAGAAGGTTTACTCCTGATATACAGCTGCCTACCCCCTCGTAAGTGCAGGTCCTAAATAAGCTTTTTTCTCTGTTCCCTCACCACAATCCAGATTCTTTTGGGGAGTTACCAGTACAGTAACCATACCAGGAAGTACTTAATTTATTAAGCTACTGCTTTTCTTAAT
>NW_025956024.1:0-51513 GCF_023159225.1 Perognathus longimembris pacificus | reverse complement strand
GTAGGCAGCTGTATATCAGGGAGTAAACCTTCTGAGAATAAAAACAGCTGGAGCTTGTTCAGGTAATTATACAGGGGAAAGGATAAACTACTGGGAACTCCTCAGAAGAATCTGATTTGTGGTGAGCGGAGGAGAGATAAAAGCTCATTTAGGAAGGACATGAACATGCTGCATAGGTAGCTGTTTATCATTAAATATCGCCACTGAGATTAAGAAAAGCAGTAGCTTAATAAATTAAGTACTTCCTGGTATGGTTACTGAACTGGTAACTCCCCAAAAGAATCTGGATTGTGGTGAGGGGAACAGAGAAAAAAGCTCATTTAGGACCTGAATTTACGAAGGGGGGTAGGCAGCTGTATATCAGGGAGTAAACCTTCTGAGAATAAAAACTTCTGGAGCTTGTTAAGGTAATTACACAGGGCAAAGGATAATGTACTGGGAACTCATCAGAAGAATCTGATTTGTTGTGAGGGGAGAGAAAAAAGCTCATTTAAGAACGATATGATCATGCTGCGTAGGTAGCTGTTTATCAGTAATTATCTCCACTGAGATTAAGAAAAGCAATAGCTTAATAAATTAAGTACTTCCCGGTATGGTTAATGTACTGGTAACTCCCCAAAAGAATCTGGATTGTGGTGAGGGAAGAGAGAAAAAATCTCATTTAGGACTTGCACTTACGAAGGGGGGTAGGCAGTTGTATATCAGGGAGTAAACCTTCTGAGAATAAAAACAGCTGGAGCTTGTTAAGGTAATTACACAGGGGAAAGGATAATGTACTGGGAACTCCTCAGAAGAATCTGATTTCTGGTGAGGGGAGAGAGATAAAGCTCATTTAGGAACGACATGAACATGCTGCGTTGGTAGCTGTTTATCAGTAAATATCTCCACTGAGATTAAGAAAAGCAGTAGCTTAATAAATTAAGTACTTCCTGGTATGGTTACTGTACTGGTAACTCCCCAAAAGAATCTGGATTGTGGTGAGGGAACAGAGAAAAAAGCTCATTAGGACCTGCACTTACGAAGGGGGTAGGCAGCTGTATATCAGGGAGTAAACCTTCTGAGAATAAAAACAGCTGGAGCTTGTTAAGGTAATTACACAGGGGAAAGGATAAACTACTGGGAACTCCTCAGAAGAATCTGATTTGTGGTGAGGGGAGAGAGATAAAAGCTCATTTAGGAACGACATCAACATGATGCGTAGGTAGCTGTTTATCATTATATATCGCCACTGAGATTAAGAAAAGCAGTAGCTTAATAAATTAAGTACTTCCTGGTATGGTTACTGAACTGGTAACTCCCCAAAAGAATCTGGATTGTGGTGAGGGAACAGAGAAAAAAGCTCATTTAGGACCTGAATTTACGAAGGGGGTAGTCAGCTGTATATCAGGGAGTAAACCTTCTGAGAATAAAAACTCCCTGGAGCTTGTTAAGGTAATTACACAGGGCAAAGGATAATGTACTGGGAACTCATCAGAAGAATCTGATTTGTGGTGAGGGGAGAGATAAAAGCTCATTTAGGAAGGACATGCACATGCTGCGTAGGTAGCTGTTTATCAGTAAATATCTCCACTGAGATTAAGAAAAGCAGTAGCTTAATAAATTAAGTACTTCCTGGTATGGTTACTGTACTGGTAAATAACCAAAAGAATCTGGATTGTGGTGAGGGAACAGAGAAAAAAGCTCATTTAAGACCTGCGCTTACGAAGGGGGTAGGCAGCTGTATATCAGGGAGTAAAACCTTATGAGAATAAAAACAGCTGGAGCTTGTTAAGGTAATTACACAGGGGAAAGGATAATGTACTGGGAACTCCTCAGAAGAATCTGATTTGTGGTGAGGGGAGACAGATATAAGCTCATTTAGGAACGACATGAACATGCTGCGTTGGTAGATGTTTATCAGTAAATATCTCCACTGAGATTAAGAAAAGCAGTAGCTTAATAAATTAAGTACTTCCTGGTATGGTTACTGTACTGGTAACTCCCCAAAAGAATCTGGATTGTGGTGAGGGAACAGAGAAAAAAGCTCATTTAGGACCTGCACTTACGAAGGGGTAGGCAATTGTATATCAGGGAGTAAACCTTCTGAGAATAAAAACAGCTTGAGCTTATAAAGGTAATTACACAGGGGAAAGGATGATGTACTGGGAACTCCTCAGAAGAATCTGATTTGTGGTGAGGGGTGAGAGATAAAAGCTCATTTAGGAACGACATGCACATGCTGCGTAGGTAGCTGTTTATCAGTAAATATCTCCACTGACATTAATAAAAGCAGTAGCTTAATAAATTAAGTACTTCTTGGTATGGTTACTGTACTGGTAACTCCCCAGAAGAATCTGGATTGTGGTGAGGGAACAGAGAAAAAAGCTCATTTAGGACCTGCACTTACGAAGGGGTTAGGCAGCAGTATATCAGGGAGTAAACCTTCTGAGAATAAAAACAGCTGGAGCTTGTTAAGGTAATTACACAGGGGAAAGGATAATGTACTGGGAACTCCTCAGAAGAATCTGATTTGTGTTGAGGGGCGAGAGATAAAAGCTCATTTGGGAACGACATGAACATGCTGCGTAGGTAAAAAGCTCATTTAGGACCTGCACTTACGAAGGGGGTAGGCAGCTGTATATCAGGGAGTAAACCTTCTGAGAATAAAAACAGCTGGAGCTTGTTAAGGTAATTACACAGGGGAAACGATAATGTACTGGGAACTCCTCAGAAGAATCTGATTTGTGTTGAGGGGATAGAGATAAAAGCTCATTTAGGAAGGACATGAACATCCTGCGTAGGTAGCTGTTTATCAGTAAATATCTCGACTGAGATTAAGAAAAGCAGTACCTAATAAATTAAGTAGTTCCTGGTATGGTTACTGTACTGGTAACTCCCCAAAAGAATCTGGATTGTGGTGAGGGAACAGAGAAAAAAGCTCATTTAGGACTTGCACTTACGAAGAGGGTAGGCAGCTGTATATCAGGGAATAAAACTTCTGAGAATAAAAACAGCTGGAGCTTGTTAAGATAATTACACAGGGGAAATTATAAAGTATGGGAACTCCTCAGAAGAATCTGATTTGTGGTGAGGGGGAGAGAGATAAAAGCTCATTTAGGAACGACATGAACATGCTGCGTAGGTAGCTGTTTATCAGTAAATATCTCCACTGAGATTAAGAAAAGCAGTAGCTTAATAAATTAAGTACTTCCTGGTATGGTTACTCTACTGGTAACTCCCCAAAAGAATCTGGATTGTGGTGAGGGAACAGAGAAAAAAGCTGATTTAAGACCTGCGCTTACGAAGGGGGGTAGGCAGCTGTATATCAGGGAGTAAACCTTATGAGAATAAAAACAGCTGGAGCTTGTTAAGGTAATTACACAGGGGAAAGGATAATGTACGGGGAACTCCTCAGAAGAATCTGATTTGTGGTGAGGGGAGAGAGATAAAAGCTCATTTAGGAACGACATGAACATGCTGCGTAGGTAGCTGTTTATCAGTAAATATCTCCACTGAGATTAAGAAAAGCAGTAGCTTAATAAATTAAGTACTTCCTGGTATGGTTACTGTACTGGTAACTCCCCAAAAGAATCTGGATTGTGGTGAGGGAACAGAGAAATAAGCTCATTTAGGACCTGCACTTACGAAGGGGGTAGGCAGCTGTATATCAGGGAGTAAACCTTCTGAGAATAAAAACATCTGGAGCTTGTTAAGGTAATTATACAGGGGAAAGGATAATGTACTGGGAACTCCTCAGAAGAATCTGATTTGTGGTGAGGGGAGAGAGATAAAAGCTCATTTAGGAACGACATGAACATGCTGCATAGGTAGCTGTTTATCAGTAAATATCTCCATTGAGATTAAGAAAAGGCAGTAGCTTAATAAATTAAGTACTTCCTGGTATGGTTACTGTACTGGTAACTAACCAAAAGAATCTGGATTGTGGTGAGGGAACAGAGAAAAAAGCTCATTTAGGACCTGCACTTACGAAGGGGGTAGGCAGCTGTATATCAGGGAGTAAACCTTCTGAGAATAGAAAACACCTGGAGTTGGTTAAGGTAATTACACAGGGGAAAGGATAATGTACTGGGAACTCCTCAGAAGAATCTGATTTGTGGTGAGGGGAGAGAGATAAAAGCTCATTTAGGAACGACATGCGCATGCTGCGTAGGTAGCTGTTTATCAGTAAATATCTCCACTGAGATTAAGAAAAGCAGTAGCTTAATAAATTAAGTACTTCCTGGTATGGTTACTGTACTGGTAACTCCCCAAAAGAATCTGGATTGTGGTGAGGGAACAGAGAATAAAGCTCATTTAAGACCTGCGCTTACGAAGGGGGTAGGCAGCTGTATATCAGGGAGTAAACCTTCTGAGAATAAAAACAGCTGGAGCTTGTTCAGGTAATTACACAGGGGAAAGGATAATGTACTGGGAACTCCTCAGAAGAATCTGATTTGTGTTGAGGGGAGAGAGATAAAAGCTCATTTAGGAACGACATGAACATGCTGCGTAGGTAGCTGTTTATCAGTAAATATCTCCACTGAGATTAAGAAAAGCAGTAGCTTAATAAATTAAGTACTTCCTGGGTATGGTTACTGTACTGGTAACTCCCCAAAAGAATCTGGATTGTGGTGAGGGAACAGGGAAAAAAGCTCATTTAGGACCTGCACTTACGAAGAGGTAGGCAGTTGTATATCAGGGAGTAAACCTTCTGAGAATAAAAACAGCTGGAGCTTATGAAGGTAATTACACAGGGGAAAGGATGATGTACTGGGAACTCCTCAGAAGAATCTGATTTGTGGTGAAGGGAGAGAGATAAAAGCTCATTTAGGAACGACATGCACATGCTGCATAGGTAGCTGTTTATCAGTAAATATCACCACTGAGATTAAGAAAAGCAGTAGCTTAATAAATTAAGTACTTCCTGGTATGGTTACTGTACTGGTAACTCCCCAAAAGAATCTGGATTGTTGTGAGGAACAGAGAAAAAAGCTCATTTAGGACCTGCACTTACGAAGGGGGTGGGCAGCTGTATATCAGGGAGTAAACCTTCTGAGAATAGAAACACCTGGAGCTTGTTAAGGTAATTACACAGGGGAAAGGATAATGTACTGGGAACTCCTCAGAAGATTCTGATTTGTGTTGAGGGGAGAGAGATAAAAGCTCATTTAGGAACGACATGAACATGCTGCGTAGGTAGCTGTTTATCAGTAAATATCTCCACTGAGATTAAGAAAAGCAGTAGCTTAATAAATTAAGTACTTCCTGGTATGGTTACTGTACTGGTAACGCCCCAAAAGAATCTGGATTGTGGTGAGGGAACAGAAAAAAAAGCTCATTTAGGACCTGCACTTACGAAGGGGGTAGGCAGCTGTATATCAGGGAGTAAACCTTATGAGAATAAAAACAGCTGGAGCTTGTTAAGGTAATTACACAGGGGAAAGGATAATGTACTGGGAACTCCTCAGAAGACTCTGATTTGTGGTGAGGGGAGAGAGATAAAAGCTCATTTAGGAACGAAATGATCATGCTGCCTAGGTAGCTGTTTATCAGTAAATATCTCCACTGAGATTAAGAAAAGCAGTAGCTTAATAAATTAAGTACTTCCTGGTATGGTTACTGTACTGGTAACTCCCCAAAAGAATCTGGATTGTGGTGAGGGAACAGAGAAAAAAGCTCATTTAGGACCTGCACTTACGAAGGGGGGTAGGCAGCTGTATATCAGGGAGTAAACCTTCTGAGAATAAAAACAGCTGGAGCTTGTTCAGGTAATTATACAGGGGAAAGGATAAACTACTGGGAACTCCTCAGAAGAATCTGATTTGTGGTGAGCGGAGGAGAGATAAAAGCTCATTTAGGAAGGACATGAACATGCTGCATAGGTAGCTGTTTATCATTAAATATCGCCACTGAGATTAAGAAAAGCAGTAGCTTAATAAATTAAGTACTTCCTGGTATGGTTACTGAACTGGTAACTCCCCAAAAGAATCTGGATTGTGGTGAGGGGAACAGAGAAAAAAGCTCATTTAGGACCTGAATTTACGAAGGGGGGTAGGCAGCTGTATATCAGGGAGTAAACCTTCTGAGAATAAAAACTTCTGGAGCTTGTTAAGGTAATTACACAGGGCAAAGGATAATGTACTGGGAACTCATCAGAAGAATCTGATTTGTTGTGAGGGGAGAGAAAAAAGCTCATTTAAGAACGATATGATCATGCTGCGTAGGTAGCTGTTTATCAGTAATTATCTCCACTGAGATTAAGAAAAGCAATAGCTTAATAAATTAAGTACTTCCCGGTATGGTTAATGTACTGGTAACTCCCCAAAAGAATCTGGATTGTGGTGAGGGAAGAGAGAAAAAATCTCATTTAGGACTTGCACTTACGAAGGGGGGTAGGCAGTTGTATATCAGGGAGTAAACCTTCTGAGAATAAAAACAGCTGGAGCTTGTTAAGGTAATTACACAGGGGAAAGGATAATGTACTGGGAACTCCTCAGAAGAATCTGATTTCTGGTGAGGGGAGAGAGATAAAGCTCATTTAGGAACGACATGAACATGCTGCGTTGGTAGCTGTTTATCAGTAAATATCTCCACTGAGATTAAGAAAAGCAGTAGCTTAATAAATTAAGTACTTCCTGGTATGGTTACTGTACTGGTAACTCCCCAAAAGAATCTGGATTGTGGTGAGGGAACAGAGAAAAAAGCTCATTAGGACCTGCACTTACGAAGGGGGTAGGCAGCTGTATATCAGGGAGTAAACCTTCTGAGAATAAAAACAGCTGGAGCTTGTTAAGGTAATTACACAGGGGAAAGGATAAACTACTGGGAACTCCTCAGAAGAATCTGATTTGTGGTGAGGGGAGAGAGATAAAAGCTCATTTAGGAACGACATCAACATGATGCGTAGGTAGCTGTTTATCATTATATATCGCCACTGAGATTAAGAAAAGCAGTAGCTTAATAAATTAAGTACTTCCTGGTATGGTTACTGAACTGGTAACTCCCCAAAAGAATCTGGATTGTGGTGAGGGAACAGAGAAAAAAGCTCATTTAGGACCTGAATTTACGAAGGGGGTAGTCAGCTGTATATCAGGGAGTAAACCTTCTGAGAATAAAAACTCCCTGGAGCTTGTTAAGGTAATTACACAGGGCAAAGGATAATGTACTGGGAACTCATCAGAAGAATCTGATTTGTGGTGAGGGGAGAGATAAAAGCTCATTTAGGAAGGACATGCACATGCTGCGTAGGTAGCTGTTTATCAGTAAATATCTCCACTGAGATTAAGAAAAGCAGTAGCTTAATAAATTAAGTACTTCCTGGTATGGTTACTGTACTGGTAAATAACCAAAAGAATCTGGATTGTGGTGAGGGAACAGAGAAAAAAGCTCATTTAAGACCTGCGCTTACGAAGGGGGTAGGCAGCTGTATATCAGGGAGTAAAACCTTATGAGAATAAAAACAGCTGGAGCTTGTTAAGGTAATTACACAGGGGAAAGGATAATGTACTGGGAACTCCTCAGAAGAATCTGATTTGTGGTGAGGGGAGACAGATATAAGCTCATTTAGGAACGACATGAACATGCTGCGTTGGTAGATGTTTATCAGTAAATATCTCCACTGAGATTAAGAAAAGCAGTAGCTTAATAAATTAAGTACTTCCTGGTATGGTTACTGTACTGGTAACTCCCCAAAAGAATCTGGATTGTGGTGAGGGAACAGAGAAAAAAGCTCATTTAGGACCTGCACTTACGAAGGGGTAGGCAATTGTATATCAGGGAGTAAACCTTCTGAGAATAAAAACAGCTTGAGCTTATAAAGGTAATTACACAGGGGAAAGGATGATGTACTGGGAACTCCTCAGAAGAATCTGATTTGTGGTGAGGGGTGAGAGATAAAAGCTCATTTAGGAACGACATGCACATGCTGCGTAGGTAGCTGTTTATCAGTAAATATCTCCACTGACATTAATAAAAGCAGTAGCTTAATAAATTAAGTACTTCTTGGTATGGTTACTGTACTGGTAACTCCCCAGAAGAATCTGGATTGTGGTGAGGGAACAGAGAAAAAAGCTCATTTAGGACCTGCACTTACGAAGGGGTTAGGCAGCAGTATATCAGGGAGTAAACCTTCTGAGAATAAAAACAGCTGGAGCTTGTTAAGGTAATTACACAGGGGAAAGGATAATGTACTGGGAACTCCTCAGAAGAATCTGATTTGTGTTGAGGGGCGAGAGATAAAAGCTCATTTGGGAACGACATGAACATGCTGCGTAGGTAAAAAGCTCATTTAGGACCTGCACTTACGAAGGGGGTAGGCAGCTGTATATCAGGGAGTAAACCTTCTGAGAATAAAAACAGCTGGAGCTTGTTAAGGTAATTACACAGGGGAAACGATAATGTACTGGGAACTCCTCAGAAGAATCTGATTTGTGTTGAGGGGATAGAGATAAAAGCTCATTTAGGAAGGACATGAACATCCTGCGTAGGTAGCTGTTTATCAGTAAATATCTCGACTGAGATTAAGAAAAGCAGTACCTAATAAATTAAGTAGTTCCTGGTATGGTTACTGTACTGGTAACTCCCCAAAAGAATCTGGATTGTGGTGAGGGAACAGAGAAAAAAGCTCATTTAGGACTTGCACTTACGAAGAGGGTAGGCAGCTGTATATCAGGGAATAAAACTTCTGAGAATAAAAACAGCTGGAGCTTGTTAAGATAATTACACAGGGGAAATTATAAAGTATGGGAACTCCTCAGAAGAATCTGATTTGTGGTGAGGGGGAGAGAGATAAAAGCTCATTTAGGAACGACATGAACATGCTGCGTAGGTAGCTGTTTATCAGTAAATATCTCCACTGAGATTAAGAAAAGCAGTAGCTTAATAAATTAAGTACTTCCTGGTATGGTTACTCTACTGGTAACTCCCCAAAAGAATCTGGATTGTGGTGAGGGAACAGAGAAAAAAGCTGATTTAAGACCTGCGCTTACGAAGGGGGGTAGGCAGCTGTATATCAGGGAGTAAACCTTATGAGAATAAAAACAGCTGGAGCTTGTTAAGGTAATTACACAGGGGAAAGGATAATGTACGGGGAACTCCTCAGAAGAATCTGATTTGTGGTGAGGGGAGAGAGATAAAAGCTCATTTAGGAACGACATGAACATGCTGCGTAGGTAGCTGTTTATCAGTAAATATCTCCACTGAGATTAAGAAAAGCAGTAGCTTAATAAATTAAGTACTTCCTGGTATGGTTACTGTACTGGTAACTCCCCAAAAGAATCTGGATTGTGGTGAGGGAACAGAGAAATAAGCTCATTTAGGACCTGCACTTACGAAGGGGGTAGGCAGCTGTATATCAGGGAGTAAACCTTCTGAGAATAAAAACATCTGGAGCTTGTTAAGGTAATTATACAGGGGAAAGGATAATGTACTGGGAACTCCTCAGAAGAATCTGATTTGTGGTGAGGGGAGAGAGATAAAAGCTCATTTAGGAACGACATGAACATGCTGCATAGGTAGCTGTTTATCAGTAAATATCTCCATTGAGATTAAGAAAAGGCAGTAGCTTAATAAATTAAGTACTTCCTGGTATGGTTACTGTACTGGTAACTAACCAAAAGAATCTGGATTGTGGTGAGGGAACAGAGAAAAAAGCTCATTTAGGACCTGCACTTACGAAGGGGGTAGGCAGCTGTATATCAGGGAGTAAACCTTCTGAGAATAGAAAACACCTGGAGTTGGTTAAGGTAATTACACAGGGGAAAGGATAATGTACTGGGAACTCCTCAGAAGAATCTGATTTGTGGTGAGGGGAGAGAGATAAAAGCTCATTTAGGAACGACATGCGCATGCTGCGTAGGTAGCTGTTTATCAGTAAATATCTCCACTGAGATTAAGAAAAGCAGTAGCTTAATAAATTAAGTACTTCCTGGTATGGTTACTGTACTGGTAACTCCCCAAAAGAATCTGGATTGTGGTGAGGGAACAGAGAATAAAGCTCATTTAAGACCTGCGCTTACGAAGGGGGTAGGCAGCTGTATATCAGGGAGTAAACCTTCTGAGAATAAAAACAGCTGGAGCTTGTTCAGGTAATTACACAGGGGAAAGGATAATGTACTGGGAACTCCTCAGAAGAATCTGATTTGTGTTGAGGGGAGAGAGATAAAAGCTCATTTAGGAACGACATGAACATGCTGCGTAGGTAGCTGTTTATCAGTAAATATCTCCACTGAGATTAAGAAAAGCAGTAGCTTAATAAATTAAGTACTTCCTGGGTATGGTTACTGTACTGGTAACTCCCCAAAAGAATCTGGATTGTGGTGAGGGAACAGGGAAAAAAGCTCATTTAGGACCTGCACTTACGAAGAGGTAGGCAGTTGTATATCAGGGAGTAAACCTTCTGAGAATAAAAACAGCTGGAGCTTATGAAGGTAATTACACAGGGGAAAGGATGATGTACTGGGAACTCCTCAGAAGAATCTGATTTGTGGTGAAGGGAGAGAGATAAAAGCTCATTTAGGAACGACATGCACATGCTGCATAGGTAGCTGTTTATCAGTAAATATCACCACTGAGATTAAGAAAAGCAGTAGCTTAATAAATTAAGTACTTCCTGGTATGGTTACTGTACTGGTAACTCCCCAAAAGAATCTGGATTGTTGTGAGGAACAGAGAAAAAAGCTCATTTAGGACCTGCACTTACGAAGGGGGTGGGCAGCTGTATATCAGGGAGTAAACCTTCTGAGAATAGAAACACCTGGAGCTTGTTAAGGTAATTACACAGGGGAAAGGATAATGTACTGGGAACTCCTCAGAAGATTCTGATTTGTGTTGAGGGGAGAGAGATAAAAGCTCATTTAGGAACGACATGAACATGCTGCGTAGGTAGCTGTTTATCAGTAAATATCTCCACTGAGATTAAGAAAAGCAGTAGCTTAATAAATTAAGTACTTCCTGGTATGGTTACTGTACTGGTAACGCCCCAAAAGAATCTGGATTGTGGTGAGGGAACAGAAAAAAAAGCTCATTTAGGACCTGCACTTACGAAGGGGGTAGGCAGCTGTATATCAGGGAGTAAACCTTATGAGAATAAAAACAGCTGGAGCTTGTTAAGGTAATTACACAGGGGAAAGGATAATGTACTGGGAACTCCTCAGAAGACTCTGATTTGTGGTGAGGGGAGAGAGATAAAAGCTCATTTAGGAACGAAATGATCATGCTGCCTAGGTAGCTGTTTATCAGTAAATATCTCCACTGAGATTAAGAAAAGCAGTAGCTTAATAAATTAAGTACTTCCTGGTATGGTTACTGTACTGGTAACTCCCCAAAAGAATCTGGATTGTGGTGAGGGAACAGAGAAAAAAGCTCATTTAGGACCTGCACTTACGAAGGGGGGTAGGCAGCTGTATATCAGGGAGTAAACCTTCTGAGAATAAAAACAGCTGGAGCTTGTTAAGGTAATTATACAGGGGAAAGGATAATGTACTGGGAACTCCTCAGAAGAATCTGATTTGTGGTGAGGGGGAGAGAGATAAAAGCTCATTTAGGAACGACATGAACATGCTGCATAGGTAGCTGTTTATCAGTAAATATCTCCATTGAGATTAAGAAAAGCAGTAGCTTAATAAATTAAGTACTTCCTGGTATGGTTACTGTACTGGTAACTAACCAAAAGAATCTGGATTGTGGTGAGGGAACAGAGAAAAAAGCTCATTTAGGACCTGCACTTACGAAGGGGGGTAGGCAGCTGTATATCAGGGAGTAAACCTTCTGAGAATAGAAACACCTGGAGTTGGTTAAGGTAATTACACAGGGGAAAGGATAATGTACTGGGAACTCCTCAGAAGAATCTGATTTGTGGTGAGGGGAGAGAGATAAAAGCTCATTTAGGAACGACATGCGCATGCTGCGTAGGTAGCTGTTTATCAGTAAATATCTCCACTGAGATTAAGAAAAGCAGTAGCTTAATAAATTAAGTACTTCCTGGTATGGTTACTGTACTGGTAACTCCCCAAAAGAATCTGGATTGTGGTGAGGGAACAGAGAAAAAAGCTCATTTAAGACCTGCGCTTACGAAGGGGGTAGGCAGCTGTATATCAGGGAGTAAACCTTCTGAGAATAAAAACAGCTGGAGCTTGTTAAGGTAATTACACAGGGGAAAGGATAATGTACTGGGAACTCCTCAGAAGAATCTGATTTGTGTTGAGGGGAGAGAGATAAAAGCTCATTTAGGAACGACATGAACATGCTGCGTAGGTAGCTGTTTATCAGTAAATATCTCCACTGAGATTAAGAAAAGCAGTAGCTTAATAAATTAAGTACTTCCTGGTGTGGTTACTGTACTGGTAACTCCCCAAAAGAATCTGGATTGTGGTGAGGGACCAGAGAAAAAAGCTCATTTAGGACCTGCACTTACGAAGGGGTAGGGCAGTTGTATATCAGGGAGTAAACCTTCTGAGAATAAAAACAGCTGGAGCTTATAAAGGTAATTACACAGGGGAAAGGATGATGTACTGGGAACTCCTCAGAAGAATCTGATTTGTGGTGAGGGGAGAGAGATAAAAGCTCATGTAGGAACGACATGCACAAGCTGCGTAGGTAGCTGTTTATCAGTAAATATCTCCACTGAGATTAAGAAAAGCAGTAGCTTAATAAATTAAGTACTTCCTGGTATGGTTACTGTACTGGTAACTCCCCAAAAGAATCTGGATTTTGGTGAGGGAACAGAGAAAAAAGCTCATTTAGGACCTGCACTTACGAAGGGGATAGGCAGCAGTATATCAGGGAGTAAACCTTCTGAGAATAAAAACAGCTGGAGCTTGTTAAGGTAATTACACAGGGGAAAGGATAATGTACTGGGAACTCCTCAGAAGAATCTGATTTGTGTTGAGGGGGAGAGAGATAAAAGCTCATTTAGGAACGACATGAACATCCTGCGTAGGTAGCTGTTTATCAGTAAATATCTCGACTGAGATTAAGAAAGCAGTAGCTTAATAAATTAAGTAGTTCCTGGTATGGTTACTGTACTGGTAACTCCCCAAAAGAATCTGGATTGTGGTGAGGGAACAGAGAAAAAAGCTCATTTAGGACTTGCACTTACGAAGAGGGTAGGCAGCTGTATATCAGGAATAAACCTTCTGAGAATAAAAACAGCTGGAGCTTGTTAAGATAATTACACAGGGGAAATTATAAGGTACTGGGAACTCCTCAGAAGAATCTGATTTGTGTTGAGGGGAGAGAGATAAAAGCTCATTTAGGAACGACATGAACATGCTGCGTAGGTAGCTGTTTATCAGTAAATATCTCCACTGAGATTAAGAAAAGCAGTAGCTTAATAAATTAAGCACTTCCTGGTATGGTTACTCTACTGGTAACTCCCCAAAAGAATCTGGATTGTGGTGAGGGAACAGAGAAATAAGCTCATTTAGTACCTTCACTTACGAAGGGGGTAGGCAGCTGTATATCAGGGAGTAAACCTTCTGAGAATAAAAACAGCTGGAGCTTGTTAAGGTAATTACACAGCGGAAAGGATAATGTATTGGGAACTCCTCAGAAGAATCTGATTTGTGGTGAGGGGAGAGAGATAAAAGCTCATTTAGGAACGACATGAACATGCTGCGTTGGTAGCTGTTTATCAGTAAATATCTCCACTGAGATTAAGAAAGCAGTAGCTTAATAAATTAAGTACTTCCTGGTATGGTTACTGTACTGGTAACTCCCCAAAAGAATCTGGATTGTGGTGAGGGAACAGAGAAAAAAGCTCATTTAGGACCTGCACTTACGAAGGGGGTAGGCAGCTGTATATCAGGGAGTAAACCTTCTGAGAATAAAAACAGCTGGAGCTTGTTCAGGTAATTATACAGGGGAAAGGATAAACTACTGGGAACTCCTCAGAAGAATCTGATTTGTGGTGAGCGGAGAGAGATAAAAGCTCATTTATGAAGGACATGAACATGCTGCATAGGTAGCTGTTTATCATTAAATATCGCCACTGAGATTAAGAAAAGCAGTAGCTTAATAAATTAAGTACTTCCTGGTATGGTTACTGAACTGGTAACTCCCCAAAAGAATCTGGATTGTGGTGAGGGAACAGAGAAAAAAGCTCATTTAGGACCTGAATTTACGAAGGGGGTAGGCAGCTGTATATCAGGGAGTAAACCTTCTGAGAATAAAAACTTCTGGAGCTTGTTAAGGTAATTACACAGGGCAAAGGATAATGTACTGGGAACTCATCAGAAGAATCTGATTTGTGGTGAGGGGAGAGAAAAAAGCTCATTTAAGAACGATATGATCATGCTGCGTAGGTAGCTGTTTATCAGTAATTATCTCCACTGAGATTAAGAAAAGCAATAGCTTAATAAATTAAGTACTTCCCGGTATGGTTAATGTACTGGTAACTCCCCAAAAGAATCTGGATTGTGGTGAGGGAAGAGAGAAAAAATCTCATTTAGGACTTGCACTTACGAAGGGGGTAGGCAGTTGTATATCAGGGAGTAAACCTTCTGAGAATAAAAACAGCTGGAGCTTGTTAAGGTAATTACACAGGGGAAAGGATAATGTACTGGGAACTCCTCAGAAGAATCTGATTTCTGGTGAGGGGAGAGAGAGATAAAAGCTCATTTAGGAACGACATGAACATGCTGCGTAGGTAGCTGTTTATCAGTAAATATCTCCACTGAGATTAAGAAAAGCAGTAGCTTAATAAATTAAGTACTTCCTGGTATGGTTACTGTACTGGTAACTCCCCAAAAGAATCTGGATTGTGGTGAGGGAACAGAGAAAAAAGCTCATTTAGGACCTGCACTTACGAAGGGGGTAGGCAGCTGTATATCAGGGAGTAAACCTTCTGAGAATAAAAACAGCTGGAGCTTGTTAAGGTAATTACACAGGGGAAAGGATAAACTACTGGGAACTCCTCAGAAGAATCTGATTTGTGGTGAGGGGAGAGAGATAAAAGCTCATTTAGGAACGACATCAACATGCTGCGTAGGTAGCTGTTTATCATTATATATCGCCACTGAGAATAAAAACAGCTGGAGCTTGTTAAGGTAATTACACAGGGGAAAGGATAATGTACTGGGAACTCCTCAGAAGAATCTGATTTCTGGTGAGGGGAGAGAGATAAAAGCTCATTTAGGAACGACATGAACATGCTGCGTAGGTAGCTGTTTATCAGTAAATATCTCCACTGAGATTAAGAAAAGCAGTAGCTTAATAAATTAAGTACTTCCTGGTATGGTTACTGTACTGGTAACTCCCCAAAAGAATCTGGATTGTCTTGAGGGAACAGAGAAAAAAGCTCATTTAGGACCTGCACTTCGAAGGGGGTAGGCAGCTGTATATCAGGGAGTAAACCTTCTGAGAATAAAAACAGCTGGAGCTTGTTAAGGTAATTACACAGGGGAAAGGATAAACTACTGGGAACTCCTCAGAAGAATCTGATTGTGGTGAGGGGAGAGAGATAAAAGCTCATTTAGGAACGACATGAACATGCTGCGTTGGTAGCTGTTTATCAGTAAATATCTCCACTGAGATTAAGAAAAGCAGTAGCTTAATAAATTAAGTACTTCCTGGTATGGTTACTGTACTGGTAACTCCCCAAAAGAATCTGGATTGTCTTGAGGGAACAGAGAAAAAAGCTCATTTAGGACCTGCACTTACGAAGGGGGTAGGCAGCTGTATATCAGGGAGTAAACCTTCTGAGAATAAAAACAGCTGGAGCTTGTTAAGGTAATTACACAGGGGAAAGGATAAACTACTGGAACTCCTCAGAGAATCTGATTTGTGGTGAGGGGAGAGAGACAAAAGCTCATTTAGGAACGACATCAACATGCTGCGTAGGTAGCTGTTTATCATTATATATCGCCACTGAGATTAAGAAAAGCAGTAGCTTAATAAATTAAGTACTTCCTGGTATGGTTACTGAACTGGTAACTCCCCAAAAGAATCTGGATTGTGGTGAGGGAACAGAGAAAAAAGCTCATTTAGGACCTGAATTTACGAAGGGGGTAGTCAGCTGTATATCAGGGAGTAAACCTTCTGAGAATAAAAACTCCTGGAGCTTGTTAAGGTAATTACACAGGGCAAAGGATAATGTACTGGGAACTCATCAGAAGAATCTGATTTGTGGTGAGGGGAGAGATAAAAGCTCATTTAGGAACGACATGCACATGCTGCGTAGGTAGCTGTTATCAGTAAATATCTCCACTGAGATTAAGAAAAGCAGTAGCTTAATAAATTAAGTACTTCCTGGTATGGTTACTGTACTGGTAAATAACCAAAAGAATCTGGATTGTGGTGAGGGAACAGAGAAAAAAGCTCATTTAAGACCTGCGCTTACGAAGGGGGTAGGCAGCTGTATATCAGGGAGTAAACCTTATGAGAATAAAAACAGCTGGAGCTTGTTAAGGTAATTACACAGGGGAAAGGATAATGTACTGGGAACTCCTCAGAAGAATCTGATTTGTGGTGAGGGGAGACAGATATAAGCTCATTTAGGAACGACATGAACATGCTGCGTTGGTAGATGTTTATCAGTAAATATCTCCACTGAGATTAAGAAAAGCAGTAGCTTAATAAATTAAGTACTTCCTGGTATGGTTACTGTACTGGTAACTCCCCAAAAGAATCTGGATTGTGGTGAGGGAACAGAGAAAAAAGCTCATTTAGGACCTGCACTTACGAAGGGGTAGGCAATTGTATATCAGGGAGTAAACCTTCTGAGAATAAAAACAGCTTGAGCTTATAAAGGTAATTACACAGGGGAAAGGATGATGTACTGGGAACTCCTCAGAAGAATCTGATTTGTGGTGAGGGGTGAGAGATAAAAGCTCATTTAGGAACGACATGCACATGCTGCGTAGGTAGCTGTTTATCAGTAAATATCTCCACTGACATTAATAAAAGCAGTAGCTTAATAAATTAAGTACTTCTTGGTATGGTTACTGTACTGGTAACTCCCCAGAAGAATCTGGATTGTGGTGAGGGAACAGAGAAAAAAGCTCATTTAGGACCTGCACTTACGAAGGGGTTAGGCAGCAGTTTATCAGGGAGTAAACCTTCTGAGAATAAAAACAGCTGGAGCTTGTTAAGGTAATTACACAGGGGAAAGGATAATGTACTGGGAACTCCTCAGAAGAATCTGATTTGTGTTGAGGGGCGAGAGATAAAAGCTCATTTAGGAACGACATGAACATGCTGCGTAGGTAAAAAGCTCATTTAGGACCTGCACTTACGAAGGGGGTAGGCAGCTGTATATCAGGGAGTAAACCTTCTGAGAATAAAAACAGCTGGAGCTTGTTAAGGTAATTACACAGGGGAAACGATAATGTACTGGGAACTCCTCAGAAGAATCTGATTTGTGTTGAGGGGATAGAGATAAAAGCTCATTTAGGAAGGACATGAACATCCTGCGTAGGTAGCTGTTTATCAGTAAATATCGCGACTGAGATTAAGAAAAGCAGTACCTTAATAAATTAAGTAGTTCCTGGTATGGTTACTGTACTGGTAACTCCCCAAAAGAATCTGGATTGTGGTGAGGGAACAGAGAAAAAAGCTCATTTAGGACTTGCACTTACGAAGAGGGTAGGCAGCTGTATATCAGGGAATAAAACTTCTGAGAATAAAAACAGCTGGAGCTTGTTAAGATAATTACACAGGGGAAATTATAAAGTACTGGGAACTCCTCAGAAGAATCTGATTTGTGGTGAGGGGAGAGAGATAAAAGCCCATTTAGGAACGACATGAACATGCTGCGTAGGTAGCTGTTTATCAGTAAATATCTCCACTGAGATTAAGAAAAGCAGTAGCTTAATAAATTAAGTACTTCCTGGTATGGTTACTCTACTGGTAACTCCCCAAAAGAATCTGGATTGTGGTGAGGGAACAGAGAAAAAAGCTGATTTAAGACCTGCGCTTACGAAGGGGGTAGGCAGCTGTATATCAGGGAGTAAACCTTATGAGAATAAAAACAGCTGGAGCTTGTTAAGGTAATTACACAGGGGAAAGGATAATGTACGGGGAACTCCTCAGAAGAATCTGATTTGTGGTGAGGGGAGAGAGATAAAAGCTCATTTAGGAACGACATGAACATGCTGCGTAGGTAGCTGTTTATCAGCAAATATCTCCACTGAGATTAAGAAAAGCAGTAGCTTAATAAATTAAGTACTTCCTGGTATGGTTACTGTACTGGTAACTCCCCAAAAGAATCTGGATTGTGGTGAGGGAACAGAGAAATAAGCTCATTTAGGACCTGCACTTACGAAGGGGGTAGGCAGCTGTATATCAGGGAGTAAACCTTCTGAGAATAAAAACAGCTGGAGCTTGTTAAGGTAATTATACAGGGGAAAGGATAATGTACTGGGAACTCCTCAGAAGAATCTGATTTGTGGTGAGGGGAGAGAGATAAAAGCTCATTTAGGAACGACATGAACATGCTGCATAGGTAGCTGTTTATCAGTAAATATCTCCATTGAGATTAAGAAAAGCAGTAGCTTAATAAATTAAGTACTTCCTGGTATGGTTACTGTACTGGTAACTAACCAAAAGAATCTGGATTGTGGTGAGGGAACAGAGAAAAAAGCTCATTTAGGACCTGCACTTACGAAGGGGGTAGGCAGCTGTATATCAGGGAGTAAACCTTCTGAGAATAGAAACACCTGGAGTTGGTTAAGGTAATTACACAGGGGAAAGGATAATGTACTGGGAACTCCTCAGAAGAATCTGATTTGTGGTGAGGGGAGAGAGATAAAAGCTCATTTAGGAACGACATGCGCATGCTGCGTAGGTAGCTGTTTATCAGTAAATATCTCCACTGATATTAAGAAATCAGTAGCTTAATAAATTAAGTACTTCCTGGTATGGTTACTGTACTGGTAACTCCCCAAAAGAATCTGGATTGTGGTGAGGGAACAGAGAAAAAAGCTCATTTAAGACCTGCGCTTACGAAGGGGGTAGGCAGCTGTATATCAGGGAGTAAACCTTCTGAGAATAAAAACAGCTGGAGCTTGTTCAGGTAATTACACAGGGGAAAGGATAATGTACTGGGAACTCCTCAGAAGAATCTGATTTGTGTTGAGGGGAGAGAGATAAAAGCTCATTTAGGAACGACATGAACATGCTGCGTAGGTAGCTGTTTATCAGTAAATATCTCCACTGAGATTAAGAAAAGCAGTAGCTTAATAAATTAAGTACTTCCTGGTATGGTTACTGTACTGGTAACTCCCCAAAAGAATCTGGATTGTGGTGAGGGAACAGAGAAAAAAGCTCATTTAGGACCTGCACTTACGAAGGGGTAGGCAATTGTATATCAGGGAGTAAACCTTCTGAGAATAAAAACAGCTGGAGCTTATAAAGGTAATTACACAGGAGAAAGGATGATGTACTGGGAACTCCTCAGAAGAATCTGATTTGTGGTGAGGGGTGAGAGATAAAAGCTCATTTAGGAACGACATGCACATGCTGCGTAGGTAGTTGTTTATCAGTAAATATCTCCACTGAGATTAAGAAAAGCAGTAGCTTAATAAACTAAGTACTTCTTTGTATGGTTACTGTACTGGTAACTCCCCAGAAGAATCTGGATTGTGGTGAGGGAACAGAGAAAAAAGCTCATTTAGGACCTGCACTTACGAAGGGGTTAGGCAGCAGTATATCAGGGAGTAAACCTTCTGAGAATAAAAACAGCTGGAGCTTGTTAAGGTAATTACACAAGGGAAAGGATAATGTACTGGGAACTCCTCAGAAGAATCTGATTCGTGTTGAGGGGAGAGAGATAAAAGCTCATTTAGGAACGACATGAACATGCTGCGTAGGTAGCTGTTTATCAGTAAATATCTCCACTGAGATTAAGAAAAGCAGTAGCTTAATAAATTAAGTACTTCCTGGTGTGGTTACTGTACTGGTAACTCCCCAAAAGAATCTGGATTGTGGTGAGGGACCAGAGAAAAAAGCTCATTTAGGACCTGCACTTACGAAGGGGTAGGCAGTTGTATATCAGGGAGTAAACCTTCTGAGAATAAAAACAGCTGGAGCTTATAAAGGTAATTACACAGGGGAAAGGATGATGTACTGGGAACTCCTCAGAAGAATCTGATTTGTGGTGAGGGGAGAGAGATAAAAGCTCATGTAGGAACGACATGCACAAGCTGCGTTGGTAGCTGTTTATCAGTAAATATCTCCACTGAGATTAAGAAAAGCAGTAGCTTAATAAATTAAGTACTTCCTGGTATGGTTACTGTACTGGTAACTCCCCAAAAGAATCTGGATTTTGGTGAGGGAACAGAGAAAAAAGCTCAATTAGGACCTGCACTTACGAAGGGGGTAGGCAGCAGTATATCAGGGAGTAAACCTTCTGAGAATAAAAACAGCTGGAGCTTGTTAAGGTAATTACACAGGGGAAAGGATAATGTACTGGGAACTCCTCAGAAGAATCTGATTTGTGTTGAGGGGAGAGAGATAAAAGCTCATTTAGGAACGACATGAACATCCTGCGTAGGTAGCTGTTTATCAGTAAATATCTCGACTGAGATTAAGAAAGCAGTAGCTTAATAAATTAAGTAGTTCCTGGTATGGTTACTGTACTGGTAACTCCCCAAAAGAATCTGGATTGTGGTGAGGGAACAGAGAAAAAAGCTCATTTAGGACTTGCACTTACGAAGAGGGTAGGCAGCTGTATATCAGGGAATAAACCTTCTGAGAATAAAAACAGCTGGAGCTTGTTAAGATAATTACACAGGGGAAATTATAAAGTACTGGGAACTCCTCAGAAGAATCTGATTTGTGTTGAGGGGAGAGAGATAAAAGCTCATTTAGGAACGACATGAACATGCTGCGTAGGTAGCTGTTTATCAGTAAATATCTCCACTGAGATTAAGAAAAGCAGTAGCTTAATAAATTAAGTACTTCCTGGTATGGTTACTGTACTGGTAACTCCCCAAAAGAATCTGGATTGTGGTGAGGGAACAGAGAAAAAAGCTCATTTAGGACCTGCACTTACGAAGGGGTAGGCAATTGTATATCAGGGAGTAAACCTTCTGAGAATAAAAACAGCTGGAGCTTATAAAAGTAATTACACAGGGGAAAGGATGATGTACTGGGAACTCCTCAGAAGAATCTAATTTGTGGTGAGGGGTGAGAGATAAAAGCTCATTTAGGAACGACATGCACATGCTGCGTAGGTAGCTGTTTATCAGTAAATATCTCCACTGAGATTAAGAAAAGCAGTAGCTTAATAAATTAAGTACTTCTTGGTATGGTTACTGTACTGGTAACTCCCGAGAAGAATCTGGATTGTGGTGAGGGAACAGAGAAAAAAGCTCATTTAGGACCTGCACTTACGAAGGGGTTAGGCAGCAGTATATCAGGGAGTAAACCTTCTGAGAATAAAAACAGTTGGAGCTTGTTAAGGTAATTACACAGGGGAAAGGATAATGTACTGGGAACTCCTCAGAAGAATCTGATTTGTGTTGAGGGGCGAGAGATAAAAGCTCATTTAGGAACGACATGAACATGCTGCGTAGGTAAAAATCTCATTTAGGACCTGCACTTACGAAGGGGGTAGTCAGCTGTATATCAGGGAGTAAACGCCACTGAGATTAAGAAAAGCAGTAGCTTAATAAATTAAGTACTTCCTGGTATGGTTACTGAACTGGAACTCCCAAAAGAATCTGGATTGTGGTGAGGGAACAGAGAAAAAGCTCATTTAGGACCTGAATTTACGAAGGGGGTAGTCAGCTGTATATCAGGGAGTAAACCTTCTGAGAATAAAAACTCCTGGAGCTTGTTAAGGTAATTACACAGGGCAAAGGATAATGTACTGGGAACTCATCAGAAGAATCTGATTTGTGGTGAGGGGAGAGATAAAAGCTCATTTAGGAACGACATGCACATGCTGCGTAGGTAGCTGTTATCAGTAAATATCTCCACTGAGATTAAGAAAAGCAGTAGCTTAATAAATTAAGTACTTCCTGGTATGGTTACTGTACTGGTAAATAACCAAAAGAATCTGGATTGTGGTGAGGGAACAGAGAAAAAAGCTCATTTAAGACCTGCGCTTACGAAGGGGGTAGGCAGCTGTATATCAGGGAGTAAATCTCCATGAGAATAAAAACAGCTGGAGCTTGTTAAGGTAATTACACAGGGGAAAGGATAATGTACTGGGAACTCCTCAGAAGAATCTGATTTGTGGTGAGGGGAACAGATATAAGCTCATTTAGGAACGACATGAACATGCTGCGTTGGTAGATGTTTATCAGTAAATATCTCCACTGAGATTAAAAAGCAGTAGCTTAATAAATTAAGTACTTCCTGGTATGGTTACTGTACTGGTAACTCCCCAAAAGAATCTGGATTGTGGTGAGGGAACAGAGAAAAAAGCTCATTTAGGACCTGCACTTACGAAGGGGTAGGCAATTGTATATCAGGGAGTAAACCTTCTGAGAATAAAAACAGCTTGAGCTTATAAAGGTAATTACACAGGGGAAAGGATGATGTACTGGGAACTCCTCAGAAGAATCTGATTTGTGGTGAGGTGAGAGATAAAAGCTCATTTAGGAACGACATGCACATGCTGCGTAGGTAGCTGTTTATCAGTAAATATCTCCACTGACATTAATAAAAGCAGTAGCTTAATAAATTAAGTACTTCTTGGTATGGTTACTGTACTGGTAACTCCCCAGAAGAATCTGGATTGTGGTGAGGGAGAGAGAAAAAGCTCATTTAGGACCTGCACTTACGAAGGGGTTAGGCAGCAGTTTATCAGGGAGTAAACCTTCTGAGAATAAAAACAGCTGGAGCTTGTTAAGGTAATTACACAGGGGAAAGGATAATGTACTGGGTAACTCCTCAGAAGAATCTGATTTGTGTTGAGGGGCGAGAGATAAAAGCTCATTTAGGAACGACATGAACATGCTGCGTAGGTAAAAAGCTCATTTAGGACCTGCACTTACGAAGGGGGTAGGCAGCTGTATATCAGGGAGTAAACCTTCTGAGAATAAAAACAGCTGGAGCTTGTTAAGGTAATTACACAGGGGAAACGATAATGTACTGGGAACTCCTCAGAAGAATCTGATTTGTGTTGAGGGGATAGAGATAAAAGCTCATTTAGGAAGGACATGAACATCCTGCGTAGGTAGCTGTTTATCAGTAAATATCGCGACTGAGATTAAGAAAAGCAGTACCTTAATAAATTAAGTAGTTCCTGGTATGGTTACTGTACTGGTAACTCCCCAAAAGAATCTGGATTGTGGTGAGGGAACAGAGAAAAAAGCTCATTTAGGACTTGCACTTACGAAGAGGGTAGGCAGCTGTATATCAGGGAATAAAACTTCTGAGAATAAAAACAGCTGGAGCTTGTTAAGATAATTACACAGGGGAAATTATAAAGTACTGGGAACTCCTCAGAAGAATCTGATTTGTGGTGAGGGGAGAGAGATAAAAGCCCATTTAGGAACGACATGAACATGCTGCGTAGGTAGCTGTTTATAAGTAAATATCTCCACTGGGATTAAGAAAAGCAGTAGCTTAATAAATTAAGTACTTACTGGTAAGGTTACTGTACTGGTAACTCCCCAAAAGAATCTGGATTGTGGTGAGGGAACAGAGAAAAAAGCTCATTTAGGACCTGCACTTACGAAGGGGGTAGGCAGCTGTATATCAGGGAGTAAATCTTCTGAGAATAAAAACAGCTGAGCTTGTTAAGGTAATTACATGGGGGAAAGGATAATGTACTGGGAACTCCTCAGAAGAATCTGATTTGTGGTGAGGGGAGAGAGATAAAAGCTCATTTAGGAACGACATGAACATGCTGCGTAGGTAGCTGTTTGTCAGTAAATATCTCCACTGAGATGAAGAAAACAGTAGCTTAATAAATTAAGTACTTCCTGGTATGGTTACTGTACTGGTAAGTCCCCAAAAGAATCTGGATTGTGATGAGGGAACAGAGAAAAAAGCTCATTTAGGACCTGCACTTACGAAGGGGGTAGGCAGCTGTATATCAGGGAGTAAACCTTCTGAGAATAAAAACAGCTGGAGCTTGTTAAGGTAATTACACAGGGCAAAGGATAATGTACTGGGAACTCATCAGAAGAATCTGATTTGTGGTGAGGGGAGAGATAAAAGCTCATTTAAGAACGATATCATCATGCTGCGTAGGTAGCTGTTTATCAGTAAATATCTCCACTGAGATTAAGAAAAGCCATAGCTTAATAAATTAAGTACTTCCTGGTATGGTTAATTTACTGGTAACTCCCCAAAAGAATCTGGAATGTGGTGAGGGAAGAGAGAAAAAATCTCATTTAGGACCTGCACTTACGAAGGGGGTAGGCAGTTGTATATCAGGGAGTAAACCTTCTGAGAATAAAAACAGCTGGAGCTTGTTAAGGTAATTACACAGGGGAAAGGATAATGTACTGGGAACTCCTCAGAAGAATCTGATTTGTGGTGAGGGGAGAGAGATAATAGCTCATTTAGTAACTACATGAACATGCTGCGTATGTAGCTGTTTATCAGTAAATATCTCCACTGAGATTAAGAAAAGCAGTAGCTTAATAAATTAAGTACTTCCTGGTATGGTTACTGTACTGGTAACTCCCCAAAAGAATCTGGATTGTGGTGAGGGAACAGAGAATAAAGCTCATTTAGGACCTGCACTTACGAAGGGGGTAGGCAGCTGTATATCAGGGAGTAAACCTTCTGAGAATAAAAACAGCTGGAGTTTGTTAAGGTAATTACGCAGGGGAAATGATAATGTACTGGGAACTCCTCAGAAGAATCTGATTTGTGGTGAGGGGAGAGAGATAAAAGCTCATTTAGGAACGACATGAACATGCTGCGTAGGTAGCTGTTTATCAGTAAATATCTCCACTGAGATTAAGAAAAGCAGTAGCTTAATAAATTAAGTACTTCCTGGTATGGTTACTGTACTGGTAACTCCCCAAAAGAATCTGGATTGTGGTTAGGGAACAGAGAAAAAAGCTCAGTTAGGACCTGCACGTACGAAGGGGGTAGGCAGCTGTATATCAGGGAGTAAACCTTCTGAGAATAAAAACAGCTGGAGCTTGTTAAGGTAATTACACAGGGGAATGGATAATGTACTGGGAACTCCTCAGAAGAATCTGATTTGTGGTGAGGGGAGAGAGATAAAAGCTCATTTAAGAACGACATGAACATGCTGCATAGGTAGCTGTTTATCAGTAAATATCTCCACTGAGATTAAGAAAAGCAGTAGCTTCATATATTAAGTACTTCCTGGTATGGTTACTGTACTGGTAACTCCCCAAAAGAATCTGGATTGTGGTGAGGGAACAGAGAAAAAAGCTCATTTAGGACCTGCACTTACGAAGGGGGTAGGCAGCTGTATATCAGGGAGTATCGCTTCTGAGAATAAAAACAACTGGAGCTTGTTAAGGTAATTACACAGGGGAAAGGATAATGTACTGGGAACTCCTATGAAGAATCTGATTTGTGGTGAGGGGAGAGAGATAAAAGCTCATTTAGGAACGACATGAACATGCTGCATAGGTAGCTGTTTATCAGTAAATATCTCCACTGAGATTAAGAAAAGCAGTAGCTTAATAAATTAAGTACTTCCTGGTATGGATACTGTACTGGTAACTCCCCAAAAGAATCTGGATTGTGGTGAGGTAACAGAGAAAAAAGCTCATTTAGGAACGACATGAACATGCTGCATAGGTAGCTGTTTAGCAGTAAAAATCTCCACTGAGATTAAGAAAAGCAGTAGCTTAATAAATTAAGTACTTCCTGGTATGGTTACTGTACTGGTAACTCCCCAAAAGAATCTGGATTGTGGTGAGGGAACAGAGAATAAAGCTCATTTAGGACCTGCACTTACGAAGGGGGTAGGCAGCTGTATATCAGGGAGTAAACCGTCTGAGAATAAAAACAGCTGGAGTTTGTTAAGGTAATTACGCAGGGGAAATGATAATGTACTGGGAACTCCTCAGAAGAATCTGATTTGTGGTGAGGGGAGAGAGATAAAGGCTCATTTAGGAACGACATGAACATGCTGCGTAGGTAGCTGTTTATCAGTAAATATCTCCACTGAGATTAAGAAAAGCAGTAGCTTAATAAATTAAGTACTTCCTGTTATGGTTACTGTACTGGTAACTCCCCAAAAGAATCTGGATTGTGGTGAGGGAACAGAGAAAGAAGCTCATTTAGGAACGACATGAACATGCTGCGTAGGTAGCTGTTTATCAGTAAATATATCCACTGAGATTAAGAAAAGCAGTAGCTTAATAAATTAAGTACTTCCTGGTATCGTTACTGTACTGGTAACTCCCCAAAAGAATCTGGATGGTGGTGAGGGAACAGAGAAATAAGCTCATATAAACCTGCACTTACGAAGGTGGTAGGCAGCTGTATATCAGGGAGAAAACCTTCTGAGAATAAAAACAGCTGGAGCTTGGTAAGGTAATTACACAGGGGAAAGGATAATGTACTGGGAACTCCTCAGAAGAATCTGATTTGTGGTGAGGGAAGAGAGAAAAAATCTCATTTAGGACCTGCACTTACGAAGGGGGTAGGCAGTTGTATATCAGGGAGTAAACCTTCTGAGAATAAAAACAGCTGGAGCTTGTTAAGGTAATTACACAGGGGAAAGGATAATGTACTGGGAACTCCTCAGAAGAATCTGATTTCTGGTGAGGGAGAGAGATAAAAGCTCATTTAGGAACGACATGAACATGCTGCGTAGGTAGCTGTTTATCAGTAAATATCTCCACTGAGATTAAGAAAAGCAGTAGCTTAATAAATTAAGTACTTCCTGGTATGGTTACTGTACTGGTAACTCCCCAAAAGAATCTGGATTGTGGTGAGGGAACAGAGAAAAAGCTCATTTAAGACCTGCACTTACGAAGGGATTAGGCAGCTGTATATCAGGGAGTAAACCTTCTGAGAATAAAAACAGCTGGAGCATGTAAAGGTAATTACACGGGGGAAAGGATAATGTACTGGGAACTCCTCAGAAGAATCTGATTTGTGGTGAGGGGAGAGAGATAAAAGCTCATTTAGGAACGACATGAACATGCTGCGTAGGTAGCTGTTTATAAGTAAATATCTCCACTGGGATTAAGAAAAGCAGTAGCTTAATAAATTAAGTACTTCCGTGTATGGTTACTGTACTGGTAACTCCCCAAAAGAATCTGGATTGTGGTAAGGGAACAGAGAAAAAAGCTCATTTAGGACCTGCACTTACCAAGGGGGTAGGCAGCAGTGTATCAGGGAGTAAACCTTCTGAGAATAAAAACAGCTGGAGCTTGTTAAGGTAATTACACAGGGGAAAGGATAATGTACTGGGAACTGCTCAGAAGAATCTGATTTGTGGTGAGGGGAGAGAGATAAAAGCTCATTTAGGAACGACAGGAACATGCTGCGTAGGTAGCTGTTTATCAGTAAATATCTCCACTGAGATTAAGAAAAGCTGTAGCTTAATAAATTAAGTACTTCCTGGTATGGTTACTGTACTGGTAACTCCCCAGAAGAATCTGGATTGTGGTGAGGGAACAGAGGAAAAAGCTCATTTAAGACCTACGCTTACGAAGTGGGTAGGCAGCTGTATATCAGGGAGTAAAACTTCTGAGAATAAAAACAAGTGGAGCTTGTTAAGGTAATTACACAGGGGAAAGGGTAATGTACTGGGAACTCCTCAGAAGAATCTGATTTGTGGTGACGGGAGTGAGATAAAAGCTCATTTAGGAACGACATGGACATGCTGCGTAGGTAGCTGTTTGTCAGTAAATATCTCCACTGAGATGAAGAAAAGCAGTAGCTTAATAAATTAAGTACTTCCAGGTATGGTTACTGTACTGGTAACTCCCCAAAAGAATCTGGATTGTGGTGAGGGAACAGAGAAAAAAGCTCATTTAGGAACGACATGAACATGCTGCGTAGGTAGCTGTTTATCAGTAAATATCTCCACTGAGATTAAGAAAAGCAGTAGCTTAATAAATTAAGTACTTCTTGGTATGGTTACTGTACTGGTAACTCCCCAAAAGAATCTGGATTGTGGTTAGGGAACAGAGAAAAAAGCTCAGTTAGGACCTGCACTTACGAAGGGGGTAGGCAGCTGTATATCAGGGAGTAAACCTTCTGAGAATAAAAACAGCTGGAGCTTGTTAAGGTAATTACACAGGGGAATGGATAATGTACTGGGAACTCCTCACAATAATCTGATTTGTGGTGAGGGGAGAGAGATAAAAGCTCATTTAGGAACGACATGAACATGCTGCATAGGTAGCTGTTTATCAGTAAATATCTCCACTGAGATTAAGAAAAGCAGTAGCTTAATAAATTAAGTACTTCCTGGTATGGTTACTGTACTGGTAACTCACCAAAAGAATCTGGATTGTGGTGAGGGAACAGAGAAAAAAGCTCATTTAGGACCTGCACTTACGAAGGGGGTAGGAAGCTGTATATCAGGGAGTATCGCTTCTGAGAATAAAAACAACTGGAGCTTGTTAAGGTAATTACACAGGGGAAAGGATAATGTACTGGGAACTCCTCTGAAGAATCTGATTTGTGTGAGGGGAGAGAGATAAAAGCTCATTTAAGAACGACATGAACATGCTGCATACGTAGCTGTTTATCAGTATATATCTCCACTGAGATTAAGAAAAGCAGTAGCTTAATAAATTAAGTACTTCCTGGTATGGATACTGTACTGGTAACTCCCCAAAAGAATCTGGATTGTGGTGAGGTAACAGAGAAAAAAGCTCATTTAGGAACGACATGAACATGCTGCATAGGTAGCTGTTTAGCAGTAAATATCTCCACTGAGATTAAGAAAAGCAGTAGCTTAATAAATTAAGTACTTCCTGGTATGGTTACTGTACTGGAAACTCCCCAAAAGAATCTGGATTGTGGTGAGGGAACAGAGAAAAAAGCTCATATAGGACCTGCACTTACGAACGGGGTAGGCAGCTGTATATCAGGGAGTATCGCTTCTGAGAATAAAAACAGCTGGAGCTTGTTAAGGTAATTACACAGGGGAAAGGATAATGTACTGGGAACTCCTCAGAAGAATCTGATTTGTGGTGAGGGGAGAGAGATAATAGCTCATTTAGTAACTACATGAACATGCTGCATATGTAGCTGTTTATCAGTAAATATCTCCACTGAGATTAAGAAAAGCAGTAGCGTAATAAATTAAGTACTTCCTGGTATGGTTACTGTACTGGTAACTCCCCAAAAGAATCTGGATTGTGGTGAGGGAACAGAGAATAAAGCTCATTTAGGACCTGCACTTACGAAGGGGGTAGGCAGCTGTATATCAGGGAGTAAACCTTCTGAGAATAAAAACAGCTGGAGTTTGTTAAGGTAATTATGCAGGGGAAATGATAATGTACTGGGAACTCCTCAGAAGAATCTGATTTGTGGTGAGGGGAGAGAGATAAAAGCTCATTTAGGAACGACATGAACATGCTGCGTAGGTAGCTGTTTATCAGTAAATATCTCCACTGAGATTAAGAAAAGCAGTAGCTTAATAAATTAAGTACTTCCTGGTATGGTTACTGTACTGGTAACTCCCCAAAAGAATCTGGATTGTGGTTAGGGAACAGAGAAAAAAGCTCAGTTAGGACCTGCACTTACGAAGGGGGTAGGCAGCTGTATATCAGGGAGTAAACCTTCTGAGAATAAAAACAGCTGGAGCTTGTTAAGGTAATTACACAGGGGAATGGATAATGTACTGGGAACTCCTCAGAAGAATCTGATTTGTGGTGAGGGGAGAGAGATAAAAGCTCATTTAAGAACGACATGAACATGCTGCATAGGTAGCTGTTTATCAGTAAATATCTCCACTGAGATTAAGAAAAGCAGTAGCTTAATAAATTAAGTACTTCCTGGTATGGTTACTGTTCTGGTAACTCACCAAAAGAATCTGGATTGTGGTGAGGGAACAGAGAAAAAAGCTCATTTAGGACCTGCACTTACGAAGGGGGTAGGCAGCTGTATATCAGGGAGTATCGCTTCTGAGAATAAAAACAACTGGAGCTTCTTAAGGTAATTACACAGGGGAAAGGATAATGTACTGGGAACTCCTATGAAGAATCTGATTTGTGGTGAGGGGAGAGAGATAAAAGCTCATTTAGGAACGACATGAACATGCTGCATAGGTAGCTGTTTATCAGTAAATATCTCCACTGAGATTAAGAAAAGCAGTAGCTTAATAAATTAAGTACTTCCTGGTATGGATACTGTACTGGTAACTCCCCAAAAGAATCTGGATTGTGGTGAGGTAACAGAGAAAAAAGCTCATTTAGGAACGACATGAACATGCTGCATAGGTAGCTGTTTAGCAGTAAATATCTCCACTGAGATTAAGAAAAGCAGTAGCTTAATAAATTAAGTACTTCCTGTTATGGTTACTGTACTGGTAACTCCCCAAAAGAATCTGGATTGTGGTGAGGGAACAGAGAAAGAAGCTCATTTAGGAACGACATGAACATGCTGCGTAGGTAGCTGTTTATCAGTAAATATATCCACTGAGATTAAGAAAAGCAGTAGCTTAATAAATTAAGTACTTCCTGGTATCGTTACTGTACTGGTAACTCTCCAAAAGAATCTGGATGGTGGTGAGGGAACAGAGAAATAAGCTCATTTAAACCTGCACTTACGAAGGTGGTAGGCAGCTGTATATCAGGGAGAAAACCTTCTGAGACTAAAAACAGCTGGAGCTTGGTAAGGTAATTACACAGGGGAAAGGATAATGTACTGGGAACTCCTCAGAAGAATCTGATTTGTGGTGAGGGAAGAGAGAAAAAATCTCATTTAGGACCTGCACTTACGAAGGGGGTAGGCAGTTGTATATCAGGGAGTAAACCTTCTGAGAATAAAAACAGCTGGAGCTTGTTAAGGTAATTACACAGGGGAAAGGATAATGTACTGGGAACTCCTCAGAAGAATCTGATTTCTAGTGAGGGGAGAGAGATAAAAGCTCATTTAGGAACGACATGAACATGCTGCGTAGGTAGCTGTTTATCAGTAAATATCTCCACTGAGATTAAGAAAAGCAGTAGCTTAATAAATTAAGTACTTCCTGGTATGGTTACTGTACTGGTAACTCCCCAAAAGAATCTGGATTGTGGTGAGGGAACAGAGAAAAAGCTCATTTAAGACCTGCACTTACGAAGGGATTAGGCAGCTGTATATCAGGGAGTAAACCTTCTGAGAATAAAAATAGCTGGAGCTTGTTAAGGTAATTACACGGGGGAAAGGATAATGTACTGGGAACTCCTCAGAAGAATCTGATTTGTGGTGAGGGGAGAGAGATAAAAGCTCATTTAGGAACGACATGAACATGCTGCGTAGGTAGCTGTTTATAAGTAAATATCTCCACTGGGATTAAGAAAAGCAGTAGCTTAATAAATTAAGTACTTACTGGTAAGGTTACTGTACTGGTAACTCCCCAAAAGAATCTGGATTGTGATGAGGGAACAGAGAAAAAAGCTCATTTAGGACCTGCACTTACGAAATGGGTAGGCAGCTGTATATCAGGGAGTAAATCTTCTGAGAATAAAAACAGCTTGAGCTTGTTAAGGTAATTACATGGGGGAAAGGATAATGTACTGGGAACTCCTCAGAAGAATCTGATTTGTGGTGAGGGGAGAGAGATAAAAGCTCATTTAGGAACGACATGAACATGCTGCGTAGGTAGCTGTTTGTCAGTAAATATCTCCACTGAGATGAAGAAAACAGTAGCTTAATAAATTAAGTACTTCCTGGTATGGTTACTGTACTGGTAACTCCCCAAAAGAATCTGGATTGTGATGAGGGAACAGAGAAAAAAGCTCATTTAGGACCTGCACTTACGAAGGGGGTAGGCAGCTGTATATCAGGGAGTAAACCTTCTGAGAATAAAAACTGCTGGAGCTTGTTAAGGTAATTACACAGGGCAAAGGATAATGTACTGGGAACTCATCAGAAGAATCTGATTTGTGGTGAGGGGAGAGATAAAACTCATTTAAGAACGATATCATCATGCTGCGTAGGTAGCTGTTTATCAGTAAATATCTCCACTGAGATTAAGAAAAGAAGTAGCTTAATAAATTAAGTACTTCCTGGTATGGTTAATTTACTGATAACTCCCCAAAAGAATCTGGAATGTGGTGAGGGAAGAGAGAAAAAATCTCATTTAGGACCTGCACTTACGAAGGGGGTAGGCAATTGTATATCAGGGAGTAAACCTTCTGAGAATAAAAACAGCTGGAGCTTGTTAAGGTAATTACACAGGGGAAAGGATAATGTACTGGGAGCTCCTCAGAAGAATCTGATTTGGGGTGAGGGGAGAGAGATAAAAGCTCATTTAGGAACGACATGAACATGCTGCGTAGGTAGCTGTTTATCAGTAAATATCTCCACTGAGATTAAGAAAAGCAGTAGCTTAATAAATTAAGTACTTCCTGGTATGGTTACTGTACTGGTAACTCCCCAAAAGAATCTGGATTGTGGTGAGGGAACAGAGAAAAAAGCTCATTTAGGACCTGCACTTACGAAGGGGGTAGGCAGCTGTATATCAGGGAGTAAACCTTCTGAGAATAAAAATAGCTGGAGCTTGTTAAGGTAATTACACGGGGGAAAGGATAATGTACTGGGAACTCCTCAGAAGAATCTGATTTGTGGTGAGGGGAGAGAGATAAAATCTCATTTAGGAACGACATGAACATGCTGCGTAGGTAGCTGTTTATAAGTAAATATCTCCACTGGGATTAAGAAAAGCAGTAGCTTAATAAATTAAGTACTTCCTGGTATGGTTACTGTACTGGTAACTCCCCAAAAGAATCTGGATTGTGGTGAGGGAACAGAGAAAAAAGCTCATTTAGGACCTGCACTTACCAAGGGGGTAGGCAGCAGTGTATCAGGGAGTAAACCTTCTGAGAATAAAAACAGCTGGAGCTTGTTAAGGTAATTACACAGGGCAAAGGATAATGTACTGGGAACTGCTCAGAAGAATCTGATTTGTGGTGAGGGGAGAGAGATAAAAGCTCATTTAGGAACGACATGAACATGCTGCGTAGGTAGCTGTTTATCAGTAAATATCTCCACTGAGATTAAGAAAAGCTGTAGCTTAATAAATTAAGTACTTCCTGGTATGGTTACTGTACTGGCAACTCCCCAGAAGAATCTGGATTGTGGTGAGGGAACAGAGGAAAAAGCTCATTTAAGACCTACGCTTACGAAGGGGGTAGGCAGCTGTATATCAGGGAGTAAAACTTCTGAGAATAAAAACAAGTGGAGCTTGTTAAGGTAATTACACAGGGGAAAGGGTAATGTACTGGGAACTCCTCAGAAGAATCTGATTTGTGGTGACGGGAGTGAGATAAAAGCTCATTTAGGAACGACATGGACATGCTGCGTAGGTAGCTGTTTGTCAGTAAATATCTCCACTGAGATGAAGAAAAGCAGTAGCTTAATAAATTAAGTACTTCCAGGTATGTTTACTGTACTGGTAACTCCCCAAAGAATCTGGATTGTGGTGAGGGAACAGAGAAAAAAGCTCATTTAGGAACGACATGAACATGCTGCGTAGGTAGCTGTTTATCAGTAAATATCTCCACTGAGATTAAGAAAAGCAGTAGCTTAATAAATTAAGTACTTCTTGGTATGGTTACTGTACTGGTAACTCCCCAAAAGAATATGGATTGTGGTTAGGGAACAGAGAAAAAAGCTCAGTTAGGACCTGCACTTACGAAGGAGGTAGGCAGCTGTATATCAGGGAGTAAACCTTCTGAGAATAAAAACAGCTGGAGCTTGTTAAGGTAATTACACAGGGAAATGGATAATGTACTGGGAACTCCTCACAATAATCTGATTTGTGGTGAGGGGAGAGAGATAAAAGCTCATTTAGGAACGACATGAACATGCTGCATAGGTAGCTGTTTATCAGTAAATATCTCCACTGAGATTAAGAAAAGCAGTAGCTTAATAAATTAAGTACTTCCTGGTATGGTTACTGTACTGGTAACTCACCAAAAGAATCTGGATTGTGGTGAAGGAACAGAGAAAAAAGCTCATTTAGGACCTGCACTTACGAAGGGGGTAGGCAGCTGTATATCAGGGAGTAAACCTTCTGAGAATAAAAACAGCTGGAGCTTGTTAAGGTAATTACACAGGGGAAAGGATAATGTACTGGGAACTCCTATGAAGAATCTGATTTGTGGTGAGGGGAGAGAGATAAAAGCTCATTTAAGAACGACATGAACATGCTGCATAGGTAGCTGTTTATCCGTAAATATCTCCACTGAGATTAAGAAAAGCAGTAGCTTAATAAATTAAGTACTTCCTGGTATGGATACTGTACTGGTAACTCCCCAAAAGAATCTGGATTGTGGTGAGGTAACAGAGAAAAAAGCTCATTTAGGAACGACATGAACATGCTGCATAGGTAGCTGTTTAGCAGTAAATATCTCCACTGAGATTAAGAAAAGCAGTAGCTTAATAAATTAAGTACTTCCTGGTATGGTTACTGTACTGGTAACTCCCCAAAAGAATCTGGATTGTGGTGAGGGAACAGAGAATAAAGCTCATTTAGGACCTGCACTTACGAAGGGGGTAGGCAGCTGTATATCAGGGAGTAAACCTTCTGAGAATAAAAACAGCTGGAGTTTGTTAAGGTAATTACGCAGGGGAAATGATAATGTACTGGGAACTCCTCAGAAGAATCTGATTTGTGGTGAGGGGAGAGAGATAAAGGCTCATTTAGGAACGACATGAACATGCTGCGTAGGTAGCTGTTTATCAGTAAATATCTCCACTGAGATTAAGAAAAGCAGTAGCTTAATAAATTAAGTACTTCCTGTTATGGTTACTGTACTGGTAACTCCCCAAAAGAATCTGGATTGTGGTGAGGGAACAGAGAAAGAAGCTCATTTAGGAACGACATGAACATGCTGCGTAGGTAGCTGTTTATCAGTAAATATATCCACTGAGATTAAGAAAAGCAGTAGCTTAATAAATTAAGTACTTCCTGGTATCGTTACTGTACTGGTAACTCCCCAAAAGAATCTGGATGGTGGTGAGGGAACAGAGAAATAAGCTCATTTAAACCTGCACTTACGAAGGTGGTAGGCAGCTGTATATCAGGGAGAAAACCTTCTGAGAATAAAAACAGCTGGAGCTTGGTAAGGTAATTACACAGGGGAAAGGATAATGTACTGGGAACTCCTCAGAAGAATCTGATTTGTGGTGAGGGGAGAGAGATAAAAGCTCATTTAGGAACGAAATGACTGTGCTGCTTAGGTAGCTGTTTTTCAGTAAATATCTCCACTGAGATTAAGAAAAGCAGTAGCTTAATAAATTAAGTACTTCCTGGTATGGTTACTGTACTGGTAACTCCCCAAAAGAATCTGGATTGTGGTGAGGGAACAGAGAAAAAAGCTCATTTTGGACCTGCAATTTCGAAGGGGTTAGGCTTCTGTATATCAGGGAGTATACCTTCTGAGAATAAAAACAGCTGGAGCTTGTTAAGGTAATTACACAGGGGAAAGGATAATGTACTGGGAACGCCTCAGAAGAATCTGATTTGTGGTGAGGGGAGAGAGATAAAAACTCATTTAGGAACGACATGAACATGCTGCATAGGTAGCTGTTTATTAGCAAATATCTCCACTGAGATTAAGAAAAGCAGTAGCTTAATAAATTAAGTACTTCCTGGTATGGTTTCTGTACTGAAAACTCCCAAAAAGAGTCTGGATTTTGGTGAGGGAACAGAGAAAAAAGCTCATTTAGGACCTGCACTTACGAAGGGGGTAGGCAGCTGTATATCAGGGAGTAAACTTTCTGAGAATAAAAACAGCTGGAGCTTGTTAAGGTAATTACACAGGGGAAAGGATAATATACTGGGAACTCCTCAGAAGAATCTGATTTGTGGTGAGGGGAGAGAGATAAAAGCTCATTTAGGAACGACATGAACATGCTGCCTAGGTAGCTGTTTATCAGTAAATATCTCCACTGAGATTAAGAAAAGCAGTAGCTTAATAAATTAAGTACTTCCTGGTATGGTTACTGTACTGGTAACTCCCCAAAAGAATCTGGATTGTGGTGAGGGAACAGGGAAAGAAGCTCATTTAGGAACGACATGAACATGCTGCGTAGGTAGTTGTTTATCAGTAAATATCTCCACTGAGATTAAGAAAAGCAGTAGCTTAATAAATTAAGTACTTCCTGGTATCGTTACTGTACTGGTAACTCCCCAAAAGAATCTGGATTGTGGTGAGGGAACAGAGAAAACCTCATTTAAACCTGCACTTAAGAAGGGGGTAGGCAGCTGTATATCAGGGAGTAAACCTTCTGAGAATAAAAACAGCTGGAGCTTGTTAAGGTAATTATACAGGGGAAAGGATAATGTACTGGGAACTCCTCAGAAGAATCTGATTTGTGGTGAGGGGACAGAGATAAAAACTCATTTAGGAACGACATGAACATGCTGCATAGGTAGCTGTTTATCAGTAAATATCTCCACTGAGATTAAGAAAAGCAGTAGCTTAATAAATTAAGTACTTCCTGGTATGATTACTGTACTGGTAACTCACCAAAAGAATCTGGATTGTGGTGAGGGAACAGAGAAAAAAGCTCATTTAGGACCTGCACTTCCGAAGGGGTTAGGCAGCTGTATATCAGGGAGTATCGCTTCTGAGAATAAAAACAACTGGAGCTTGCTAAGGTAATTACACAGGGGAAAGGATAATGTACTGGGAACTCCTATGAAGAATCAGATTTGTGGTGAGGGGAGAGAGATAAAAGCTCATTTAGGAACGACATGAACATGCTGCATACGTAGCTGTTTATCAGTAAATATCTCCACTGAGATTAAGAAAAGCAGTAGCTTAATAAATTAAGTACTTCCTGGTATGGATACTGTACTGGTAACTCCCCAAAAGAATCTAGATTGTGGTGAGGTAACAGAGAAAAAAGCTCATTTAGGAACGACATGAACATGCTGCATAGGTAGCAGTTTAGCAGTAAATATCTCCACTGAGATTAAGAAAAGCAGTAGCTTAATAAATTAAGTACTTCTTGGTATGGTTACTGTACTGGTAACTCCCCAAAAGAATCTGGATGGTGGTGAGGGAACAGAGAAAAAAGCTCATTTAAACCTGCACTTACGAAGGGGGTAGGCAGCTGTATATCAGGGAGTAAACCTTCTGAGAATAAAAACAGCTGGAGCTTGGTAAGGTAATTACACAGGGGAAAGGATAATGTACTGGGAACTCCTCAGAAGAATCTGATTTGTGGTGAGGGGAGAGAGATAAAAGCTCATTTAGGAACGACTTGAACATGCTGCGTAGGTAGCTGTTTATCAGTAAATATCTCCACTGAGATTAAGAAAAGCAGTAGCTTAATAAATTAATTCCTTCCTGGTATGGTTACTGTACTGGTAACTCCCCAAAAGAATCTGGATTGTGGTGAGGGAACAGAGAAAAAAGCTCATTTTGGACCTGCAATTTCGAAGGGGTTAGGCTTCTGTATATCAGGGAGTAAACCTTCTGAGAATAAAAACAGCTGGAGCTTGTTAAGGTAATTACACAGGGGAAAGGATAATGTACTGGGAACGCCTCAGAAGAATCTGATTTGTGGTGAGGGGAGAGAGATAAAAACTCATTTAGGAACGACATGAACATGCTGCATAGGTAGCTGTTTATTAGCAAATATCTCCACTGAGATTAAGAAAAGCAGTAGCTTAATAAATTAAGTACTTCCTGGTATGGTTACTGTACTGGAAACTCCCAAAAAGAATCTGGATTTTGGTGAGGGAACAGAGAAAAAAGCTCATTTAGGACCTGCACTTACGAAGGGGGTAGGCAGCTGTATATCAGGGAGTAAACTTTCTGAGAATAAAAACAGCTGGAGCTTGTTAAGGTAAATACACAGGGGAAAGGATAATATACTGGGAACTCCTCAGAAGAATCTGATTTGTGGTGAGGGGAGAGAGATAAAAGCTCATTTAGGAACGACATGAACATGCTGCCTAGGTAGCTGTTTATCAGTAAATATCTCCACTGAGATTAAGAAAAGCAGTAGCTTAATAAATTAAGTACTTCCTGGTATGGTTACTGTACTGGTAACTCCCCAAAAGAATCTGGATTGTGGTGAGGGAACAGGGAAAGAAGCTCATTTAGGAACGACATGAACATGCTGCGTAGGTAGTTGTTTATCAGTAAATATCTCCACTGAGATTAAGAAAAGCAGTAGCTTAATAAATTAAGTACTTCCTGGTATCGTTACTGTACTGGTAACTCCCCAAAAGAATCTGGATTGTGGTGAGGGAACAGAGAAAAAGCTCATTTAAACCTGCACTTAAGAAGGGGGTAGGCAGCTGTATATCAGGGAGTAAACCTTCTGAGAATAAAAACAGCTGGAGCTTGTTAAGGTAATTACACAGGGGAAAGGATAATGTACTGGGAACTCCTCAGAAGAATCTGATTTGTGGTGAGGGGAGAGAGATAAAAACTCATTTAGGAACGACTTGAACATGCTGCGTAGGTAGCTGTTTATCAGTAAATATCTCCACTGAGATTAAGAAAAGCAGTAGCTTAATAAATTAAGTACTTCCTGGTATGGTTACTGTACTGGTAACTCCCCAAAAGAATCTGGATTGTGGTGAGGGACCATAGAAAAAAGCTCATTTAGGACCTGCACTTACGAAGGGGTAGGCAGTTGTATATCAGGGAGTAAACCTTCTGAGAATAAAAACAGCTGGAGCTTATAAAGGTAATTACACAGGGGAAAGGATGATGTACTGGGAACTCCTCAGAAGAATCTGATTTGTGGTGAGGGGAGAGAGATAAAAGCTCATGTAGGAACGACATGAACATGCTGCATACGTAGCTGTTTATCAGTAAATATCTCCACTGAGATTAAGAAAAGCAGTAGCTTAATAAATTAAGTACTTCCTGGTATGGATACTGTACTGGTAACTCCCCAAAAGAATCTAGATTGTGGTGAGGTAACAGAGAAAAAAGCTCATTTAGGAACGACATGAACATGCTGCATAGGTAGCAGTTTAGCAGTAAATATCTCCACTGAGATTAAGAAAAGCAGTAGCTTAATAAATTAAGTACTTCTTGGTATGGTTACTGTACTGGTAACTCCCCAAAAGAATCTGGATGGTGGTGAGGGAACAGAGAAAAAAGCTCATTTAAACCTGCACTTACGAAGGGGGTAGGCAGCTGTATATCAGGGAGAAAACCTTCTGAGAATAAAAACAGCTGGAGCTTGGTAAGGTAATTACACAGGGGAAAGGATAATGTACTGGGAACTCCTCAGAAGAATCTGATTTGTGGTGAGGGGAGAGAGATAAAAGCTCATTTAGGAACGACTTGAACATGCTGCGTAGGTAGCTGTTTATCAGTAAATATCTCCACTGAGATTAAGAAAAGCAGTAGCTTAATAAATTAATTCCTTCCTGGTATGGTTACTGTACTGGTAACTCCCCAAAAGAATCTGGATTGTGGTGAGGGAACAGAGAAAAAAGCTCATTTTGGACCTGCAATTTCGAAGGGGTTAGGCTTCTGTATATCAGGGAGTAAACCTTCTGAGAATAAAAACAGCTGGAGCTTGTTAAGGTAATTACACAGGGGAAAGGATAATGTACTGGGAACGCCTCAGAAGAATCTGATTTGTGGTGAGGGGAGAGAGATAAAAACTCATTTAGGAACGACATGAACATGCTGCATAGGTAGCTGTTTATTAGCAAATATCTCCACTGAGATTAAGAAAAGCAGTAGCTTAATAAATTAAGTACTTCCTGGTATGGTTACTGTACTGGAAACTCCCAAAAAGAATCTGGATTTTGGTGAGTGAACAGAGAAAAAAGCTCATTTAGGACCTGCACTTACGAAGGGGGTAGGCAGCTGTATATCAGGGAGTAAACTTTCTGAGAATAAAAACAGCTGGAGCTTGTTAAGGTAATTACACAGGGGAAAGGATAATATACTGGGAACTCCTCAGAAGAATCTGATTTGTGGTGAGGGGAGAGAGATAAAAGCTCATTTAGGAACGACATGAACATGCTGCCTAGGTAGCTGTTTATCAGTAAATATCTCCACTGAGATTAAGAAAAGCAGTAGCTTAATAAATTAAGTACTTCCTGGTATGGCTACTGTACTGGTAACTCCCCAAAAGAATCTGGATTGTGGTGAGGGAACAGGGAAAGAAGCTCATTTAGGAACGACATGAACATGCTGCGTAGGTAGTTGTTTATCAGTTAATATCTCCACTGAGATTAAGAAAAGCAGTAGCTTAATAAATTAAGTACTTCCTGGTATCGTTACTGTACTGGTAACTCCCCAAAAGAATCTGGATTGTGGTGAGGGAACAGAGAAAAAGCTCATTTAAACCTGCACTTAAGAAGGGGGTAGGCAGCTGTATATCAGGGAGTAAACCTTCTGAGAATAAAAACAGCTGGAGCTTGTTAAGGTAATTACACAGGGGAAAGGATAATGTACTGGGAACTCCTCAGAAGAATCTGATTTGTGGTGAGGGGAGAGAGATAAAAGCTCATGTAGGAACGACATGAACAAGCTGCGTAGGTAGCTGTTTATCAGTAAATATCTCCACTGAGATGAAGAAAAGCAGTAGCTTAATAAATTAAGTACTTCCTGGTATGGTTACTGTACTGGTAACTCCCCAAAAGAATCTGGATTTTGGTGAGGGAACAGAGAAAAAAGCTCATTTAGAACCTGCACTTACGAAGGGGGTAGGCAGCAGTATATCAGGGAGTAAACCTTCTGAGAATAAAAACAGCTGGAGCTTGTTAAGGTAATTACACAGGGGAAATTATAAAGTACTGGGAACTCCTCAGAAGAATTTGATTTCAGGTGAGGGGAGAGAGATAAAAGCTCATTTAGGAACGACATGAACATGCTGCGTAGGTAGCTGTTTATCATTAATATCTCCACTGAGATTAAGAAAAGCAGTAGCTTAATAAATTAAGTATTTCCTGGTATGGTTACTCTATTGGTAACTCCCCAAAAGAATCTGGATTGTGGTGAGGGAACAGAGAAATAAGCTCATTTAGGACCTTCACTTACGAAGGGGGTAGGCAGCTGTATATCAGGGAGTAAACCTTCTGAGAATAAAAACAGCTGGAGCTTGTTAAGGTAATTACACAGCGGAAAGGATAATGTACTGGGAACTCCTCAGAAGAATCTGATTTGTGGTGAGGGGAGAGAGATAAAAGCTCATTTAGGAACGACATCAACATGCTGCGTAGGTAGCTGTTTATCATTAAATATCGCCACTGAGATTAAGAAAAGCAGTAGCTTAATAAATTAAGTACTTCCTGGTATGGTTACTGAACTGGTAACTCCCAAAAGAATCTGGATTGTGGTGAGTGAACAGAGAAAAAAGCTCATTTAGGACCTGAATTTACGAAGGGGGTAGGCAGCTGTATATCAGGGAGTAAACCTTCTGAGAATAAAAACTGCTGGAGCTTGTTAAGGTAATTACACAGGCAAAGGATAATGTACTGGGAACTCATCAGAAGAATCTGATTTGTGGTGAGGGGAGAGATAAAAGCTCATTTAAGAACGATATGATCATGCTGCGTAGGTAGCTGTTTATCAGTAAATATCTCCACTGAGATTAAGAAAAGCAATAGCTTAATAAATTAAGTACTTCCTGGTATGGTTAATGTACTGGTAACTCCCCAAAAGAATCTGGATTGTGGTGAGGGAAGAGAGAAAAAATCTCATTTAGGACCTGCACTTACGAAGGGGGTAGGCAGTTGTCTATCAGGGAGTAAACCTTCTGAGAATAAAAACAGCTGGAGCTTGTTAAGGTAATTACACAGGGGAAAGGATAATGTACTGGGAACTCCTCAGAAGAATCTGATTTCTGGTGAGGGGAGAGAGATAAAAGCTCATTTAGGAACGACATGAACATGCTGCGTAGGTAGCTGTTTATCAGTAAATATCTCCACTGAGATTAAGAAAAGCAGTAGCTTAATAAATTAAGTACTTCCTGGTATGGTTACTGTACTGGTAACTCCCCAAAAGAATCTGGATTGTGGTGAGCGAACAGAGAAAAAGCTCATTTAAGATCTGCACTTACGAAGGGATTAGGCAGCTGTATATCAGGGAGTAAACCTTCTGAGAATAAAAATAGCTGGAGCTTGTTAAGGTAATTACACGGGGGAAAGGATAATGTACTTGGAACTCCTCAGAAGAATCTGATTTGTGGTGAGGGGAGAGAGATAAAAGCTCATTTAGGAACGACATGAACATGCTGCATAGGTAGCTGTTTATAAGTAAATATCTCCACTGGGATTAAGAAAACCAGTAGCTTAATAAATTAAGTACTTCCTGGTAAGGTTACTGTACTGGTAACTCCCCAAAAGAATCTGGATTGTGGTGAGGGAACAGAGAAAAAAGCTCATTTAGGACCTGCACTTACGAAGGGGGTAGGCAGCAGTATATCAGGGAGTAAACCTTCTGAGAATAAAAACAGCTGGAGCTTGTTAAAGTAATTACACAGGGAAAGGATAATGTACTGGGAACTCCTCAGAAGAATCTGATTTGTGGGGAGGGGAGAGAGATAAAAGCTCATTTAGGAACGACATGAACATGCTGCGTAGGTAGCTGTTTATCAGTAAATATCTCCACTGAGATTAAGAAAAGCTGTAGCTTAATAAATTAAGTACTTCCTGGTATGGTTACTGTACTGGTAAATCCCCAGAAGAATCTGGATTGTGGTGAGGGAACAGAGAAAAAAGCTCATTTAAGACCTACCCTTACGAAGGGGGTAGGAAGCTGTCTATCAGGGAGTAAAACTTCTGAGAATAAAAACAAGTGGAGCTTGTTAAGGTAATTACACATGGGAAAGGATAATGTACTGGGAACTCCTCAGAAGAATCTGATTTGTGGTGAGGGGGAGAGATAAAAGCTCATTTAGGAACGACATGAACATGCTACGTAGGTAGCTGTTTATCATTAAATATCGCCACTGAGATTAAGAAAAGCAGTAGCTTAATAAATTAAGTACTTCCTGGTATGGTTACTGAACTGGTAACTCCCCAAAAGAATCTGGATTATGGTGAGGGAACAGAGAAAAAAGCTCATTTAGGACCTGAATTTACGAAGGGGGTAGCCAGCTGTATATCAGGGAGTAAACCTTCTGAGAATAAAAACTGCTGGAGCTTGTTAAGGTAATTACACAGGGCAAAGGATAATGTACTGGGAACTCATCAGAAGAATCTGATTTGTGGTGAGGGGAGAGATAAAAGCTCATTTAAGAACGACATGATCATGCTGCGTAGGTAGCTGTTTATCAGTAAATATCTCCACTGAGATTAAGAAAAGCAATAGCTTAATAAATTAAGTACTTCCTGGTATGGTTAATGTACTGGTAACTCCCCAAAAGAATCTGGATTGTGGTGAGGGAAGAGAGAAAAAATCTCATTTAGGACCTGCACTTACGAAGGGGGTAGGCAGTTGTATATCAGGGAGTAAACCTTCTGAGAATAAAAACAGCTGGAGCTTGTTAAGGTAATTACACAGGGGAAAGGATAATGTACTGGGAACTCCTCAGAAGAATCTGATTTGGGGTGAGGGGAGAGAGATAAAAGCTCATTTAGGAACGACATGAACATGCTGCCTAGGTAGCTTTTTATCAGTAAATATCTCCACTGAGATTAAGAAAAGCAGTAGCTTATTAAATTAAGTACTTCCTTGTACGGTTTCTGTACTGGTAAGTCCCCAAAAGAATCTGGATTGTGGTGAGGGAACAGAGAAAAAAGCTCATTTAGGACCTGCACTTACGAAGGGGGTAGGCAGCTGTATATCAGGGAGTAAACCTTCTGAGAATAAAAACAGCTGGAGCTTGTTAAGGTAATTACACAGGGGAAAGGATAATGTACTGGGAACTCCTCAGAAGAATCTGATTTGTGGTGAGTGGAAAGAGATAAAAGCTCATTTAGGAACGACATGAACATGCTGTGTAGGTAGCTGTTTATCAGTAAATGTCTCCACTGAGATTAAGAAAGCAGTAGCTTAATAAATTAAGTACTTCCTGGTATGGTTACTGTACTGGTAACTCCCCAAAGGAGTCTGGATTGTAGTGTGGGAACAGAGAAAAAAGCTCATTTAGGACCTGCACTTACGAAGGGGGTAGGCAGCTGTATATCAGGGAGTAAACCTTCTGAGAATAATAACAGCTGGAGCTTGTTAAGGTAATTACACAGGGGAAATTATAAAGTACTGGGAACTCCTCAGAAGAATTTGATTTCTGGTGAGGGGAGAGAGATAAAAGCTCATTTAGGAACGACATGAACATGCTGCGTAGGTAGCTGTTTATCATTAATATCTCCACTGAGATTAAGAAAAGCAGTAGCTTAATAAATTAAGTATTTCCTGGTATGGTTACTCTATTGGTAACTCCCCAAAAGAATCTGGATTGTGGTGAGGGAACAGAGAAATAAGCTCATTTAGGACCTTCACTTACGAAGGGGGTAGGCAGCTGTATATCAGGGAGTAAACCTTCTGAGAATAAAAACAGCTGGAGCTTGTTAAGGTAATTACACAGCGGAAAGGATAATGTACTGGGAACTCCTCAGAAGAATCTGATTTGTGGTGAGGGGAGAGAGATAAAAGCTCATTTAGGAACGACATCAACATGCTGCGTAGGTAGCTGTTTATCATTAAATATCGCCACTGAGATTAAGAAAAGCAGTAGCTTAATAAATTAAGTACTTCCTGGTATGGTTACTGAACTGGTAACTCCCCAAAAGAATCTGGATTGTGGTGAGTGAACAGAGAAAAAAGCTCATTTAGGACCTGAATTTACGAAGGGGGTAGGCAGCTGTATATCAGGGAGTAAACCTTCTGAGAATAAAAACTGCTGGAGCTTGTTAAGGTAATTACACAGGGCAAAGGATAATGTACTGGGAACTCATCAGAAGAATCTGATTTGTGGTGAGGGGAGAGATAAAAGCTCATTTAAGAACGATATGATCATGCTGCGTAGGTAGCTGTTTATCAGTAAATATCTCCACTGAGATTAAGAAAAGCAATAGCTTAATAAATTAAGTACTTCCTGGTATGGTTAATGTACTGGTAACTCCCCAAAAGAATCTGGATTGTGGTGAGGGAAGAGAGAAAAAATCTCATTTAGGACCGGCACTTACGAAGGGGGTAGGCAGTTGTCTATCAGGGAGTAAACCTTCTGAGAATAAAAACAGCTGGAGCTTGTTAAGGTAATTACACAAGGGAAAGGATAATGTACTGGGAACTCCTCAGAAGAATCTGATTTCTGGTGAGGGGAGAGAGATAAAAGCTCATTTAGGAACGACATGAACATGCTGCGTAGGTAGCTGTTTATCAGTAAATATCTCCACTAAGATTAAGAAAAGCAGTAGCTTAATAAATTAAGTACTTCCTGGTATGGTTACTGTACTGGTAACTCCCCAAAAGAATCTGGATTGTGGTGAGCGAACAGAGAAAAAAGCTCATTTAAGATCTGCACTTACGAAGGGATTAGGCAGCTGTATATCAGGGAGTAAACCTTCTGAGAATAAAAACTGCTGGAGCTTGTTAAGGTAATTACACGGGGGAAAGGATAATGTACTTGGAACTCCTCAGAAGAATCTGATTTGTGGTGAGGGGAGAGAGATAAAAGCTCATTTAGGAACGACATGAACATGCTGCATAGGTAGCTGTTTATAAGTAAATATCTCCACTGGGATTAAGAAAACCAGTAGCTTAATAAATTAAGTACTTCCTGGTAAGGTTACTGTACTGGTAACTCCCCAAAAGAATCTGGATTGTGGTGAGGGAACAGAGAAAAAGCTCATTTAGGACCTGCACTTACGAAGGGGGTAGGCAGCAGTATATCAGGGAGTAAACCTTCTGAGAATAAAAACAGCTGGAGCTTGTTAAAGTAATTACACAGGGGAAAGGATAATGTACTGGGAACTCCTCAGAAGAATCTGATTTGTGGGGAGGGGAGAGAGATAAAAGCTCATTTAGGAACGACATGAACATGCTGCGTAGGTAGCTGTTTATCAGTAAATATCTCCACTGAGATTAAGAAAAGCTGTAGCTTAATAAATTAAGTACTTCCTGGTATGGTTACTGTACTGGTAACTCCCCAGAAGAATCTGGATTGTGGTGAGGGAACAGAGAAAAAAGCTCATTTAAGACCTACCCTTACGAAGGGGGTAGGAAGCTGTATATCAGGAGTAAAACTTCTGAGAATAAAAACAAGTGGAGCTTGTTAAGGTACTTACACAGGGGAAAGGATAATGTACTGGGAACTCCTCAGAAGAATCTGATTTGTGGTGAGGGGGAGAGATAAAAGCTCATTTAGGAACGACATGAACATGCTACGTAGGTAGCTGTTTATCATTAAATATCGCCACTGAGATTAAGAAAAGCAGTAGCTTAATAAATTAAGTACTTCCTGGTATGGTTACTGAACTGGTAACTCCCCAAAAGAATCTGGATTATGGTGAGGGAACAGAGAAAAAAGCTCATTTAGGACCTGAATTTACGAAGGGGGTAGCCAGCTGTATATCAGGGAGTAAACCTTCTGAGAATAAAAACTGCTGGAGCTTGTTAAGGTAATTACACAGGGCAAAGGATAATGTACTGGGAACTCATCAGAAGAATCTGATTTGTGGTGAGGGGAGAGATAAAAGCTCATTTAAGAACGACATGATCATGCTGCGTAGGTAGCTGTTTATCAGTAAATATCTCCACTGAGATTAAGAAAAGCAATAGCTTAATAAATTAAGTACTTCCTGGTATGGTTAATGTACTGGTAACTCCCCAAAAGAATCTGGATTGTGGTGAGGGAAGAGAGAAAAAATGTCATTTAGGACCTGCACTTACGAAGGGGGTAGGCAGTTGTATATCAGGGAGTAAACCTTCTGAGAATAAAAACAGCTGGAGCTTGTTAAGGTAATTACACAGGGGAAAGGATAATGTACTGGGAACTCCTCAGAAGAATCTGATTTGGGGTGAGGGGAGAGAGATAAAAGCTCATTTAGGAACGACATGAACATGCTGCCTAGGTAGCTTTTTATCAGTAAATATCTCCACTGAGATTAAGAAAAGCAGTAGCTTAATAAATTAAGTACTTCCTTGTATGGTTTCTGTACTGGTAAGTCCCCAAAAGAATCTGGATTGTGGTGAGGGAACAGAGAAAAAAGCTCATTTAGGACCTGCACTTACGAAGGGGGTAGGCCGCAGTATATCAGGGAGTAAACCTTCTGAGGATAAAAACAGCTCGAGTTGTTAAGGTAATTACACAGGGGAAAGGATAATGTACTGGGAACTCCTCAGAAGAATCTGATTTGTGGTGAGGGGAGAGAGATAAAAGCTCATTTAGTAACGACATGAACATGCTGCATAGGTAGCTGTTTATTAGTAAATATCTCCACTGAGATTAAGAAAAGCAGTAGCTTAATGAATTAAGTACTTCCTGGTATTGTTATTGTACTGGTAACTACCCAAAAGAATCTGGATTTTGGTGAGGGAACAGAGAAAAAAGCTCATTTAGGACATGCACTTCCGAAGGGCGTAGGCAGCTGTATATCAGGGAGTAAACCTTCTGAGAATAAAAACAGCTGGAGCTTGTTAAGGTAATTACACAGGGGAAAGGATAATGTACTGGGAACTCCTCAGAAGAATCTGATTTGTGGTGAGGGGAGAGAGATAAAAGCTCATTTAGGAACGACATGAACATGCTGCGTAGGTAGCTGTTTATCAGTAAATATCTCCACTGAGATTAAGAAAAGCAGTAGCTTAAAAAATTAAGTACTTCCTGGTATGGTTACTGTACTGGTAACTGCCGAAAAGAATCTGGATTTTGGTGAGGGAACAGAGAAAAAAGCTCATTTAGGACCTGCACTTACGAAGGGCGTAGGCAGCTGTATATCAGGGAGTAAACCTTCTGAGAATAAAAACAGCTGGAGCTTGTTAAGGTAATTACACATGGGAAAGGATAATGTACTGGGAAATCCTCAGTAGAATCTGATTTGTGGTGAGGGGAGAGAGATAAAAGCTCATTTAGGGACGACATGAACATGCTGCTTAGGTAGCTGTTTATCAGTAAATATCTCCACTGAGATTAAGAAAAGCAGTAGCTTAATAAATTAAGTATTTCCTGGTATGGTTACTGTACTGGTAACTCCCCAAAAGAATCTGGATTTTGGTGAGGGAACAGAGAAAAAAGCTCATTTAGGACCTGCACTTACGAAGGGGGTAGGCAGCTGTATATCAGGGAGTAAACCTTCTAAGAATAAATACAGCTGGAGTTTGTTAAGGTAATTACACAGGGGAAAGGATAATGTACTGGGAACTCCTCAGAAGAATCTGATTTGTGGTGAGGGGAGAGAAATAAAAGCTCATTTAGGAACGACATGAACATGCTGCGTAGGTAGCTGTTTATCAGTAAATATCTCCACTGAGATTAAGAAAAGCAGTAGCTTAATAAATTAAGTACTTCCTGGTATGGTTACTCTACTGGTAACTCCCCAAAAGAATCGGGATTGTGGTGAGGGAATAGAGAAAATAGCTCATTAAGACCTGCACTTTCGAAGGGGGTAGGCAGCTGTATATCAGGGAGTAAACCTTCTGAGAATAAAAACAGCTGGAGCTTGTTAAGTTAATTACACAGGGGAAAGGATAATGTACTGGGAACTCCTCAGAAGAATCTGATTTGTGGTGAGGGGAGAGAGATAAAAGCTCATTTAGGAACGACATGAACATGCTGCGTAGGTAGATGTTTATCAGTACCTATCTCCACTGAGTTTAAGAAAAGAAGTAGCTTAATACATTAAGCACTTCCTGGTATGGTTACTGTACTGGTAACTCCCCAAAAGAATCTGGATTGTGGTGAGGGAACAGAGAAAAAAGCTCATTTAGGACCTGCACTTACGAATGGGGTAGGCAGCTGTATATCAGGGAGTATCGCTTCTGTGAATAAAAACAGCTGTAGCTTGTTAAGGTAATTACACAGGGGAAAGGGTAATGTACTGGGAACTCCTCAGAAGAATCTGATTTGTGGTGAGGGGAGAGAGATTAAAGCTCATTTAGGAACGATATGAACATGCTGCGTAGGTAGCTGTTTATCAGTAAATATCTCCACTGAGATTAAGAAAAGCAGTAGCTTAATAAATTAAGTACTTCCTGGTATGGTTACTCTACTGGTAACTCCCCAAAAGAATCTGGATTGTGGTGAGGGAACAGAGAAATAAGCTCATTTAGTACCTGCACTTACGAAGGGGGTAGGCAGTTGTATATCAGGGAGTAAACCTTCTGAGAATAAAAACAGCTGGAGCTTGTTCAGGTAATTACACAGGGGAAACGATAATGTACTGGGAATTCCTCAGAAGAATCTGATTAGTGGTGAGGGGAGAGAGATAAAAGCTCATTTAGGAACGACATGAACATGCTGCGTAGGTAGCTGTTTATCAGTACATATCTCCACTGAGATTAAGAAAAGCAGTACCTTAATGAATTAAGTACTTCCTGGTATGGTTACTGTACTGGTAACTCCCCAAAGGAATCTGGATTGTGGTGAGGGAACAGAGAAAAAAGCTCATTTAGGACTTGCACTTACTAAGGGGGTAGGCAGCTGTATATCAGGGAGTAAAACTTCTGAGAATAAAAACAGCTGGAGCTTGTTAAGGTAATTACACAGGGGAAAGGATAATGTACTGGGAACTCCTCAGAAGAATCTGATTTGTGGTGAGGGGAGAGAGATAAAAGCTCATTTAGGAACGACATGAACATGCTGCGTAGGTAGCTGTTTATCAGTAAATATCTCCACTGAGATTAAGAAAAGCAGTAGCTTAATAAATTAAGTACTTCCTGCTATGGATACTGTACTGGTAACTCCCCAAAAGAATCTGGATTGTGGTGAGGGAACAGAGAGAAAAGCTCATTTAGGACCTGCACTTACGAAGGGGATAGGCTGCTGTATATCAGGGAGTAAACGTTCTGAGAATAAAAACAGCTGGATCATGTTAAGGTAATTACACAGGGGAAAGGATAATGTACTGGGAACTCCTCAGAAGAATCTGATTTGTGGTGAGGGGGAGAGAGATAAAAGCTCATTTAGGAACGACATGAACATGCTGCGTACGTAGCTGCTTATCAGGAAATATCTCCACTGAGATTAAGAAAAGCAGTAGCTTAATAAATTAAGTACTTCCTGGTATGGTTACTGTACTGGTAACTCCCCAAAAGAATCTGGATTGTGGTGAGGGAACAGAGAAAAGAGCTCTTTTAGGACCTGCACTTACGAAGGGGGTAGGCAGCAGTATATCAGGGAGTAAACCTTCTGAGAATAAAAACAGCTGGAGCTTGTTAAGGTAATTACACAGGGGAAAGGATAATGTACTGGGAACTCCTCAGAAGAATCTGATTTGTGGTGAGGGGAGAGAGATAAAAGCTCATTTAGGAACGACATGAACATGCTGCGTAGGTAGCTGTTTATCAGTAAATATCTCCACTGAGAATAAGAAAAGCAGTAGCTTAATAAATTAAGTACTTCCTGGTATGGTTTCTGTACTGGTAACTCCCCAAAAGAATCGGATTGTGGTGAGGGAACAGAGAAAAAAGCTCATTTAGGACATGCACTTACGGTGGCGGTAGGCAGCTGTATATCAGGGAGTAAACCTTCTGAGAATAAAAACAGCTGGAGCTTGTTAAGGTAATTACACAGGGGAAAGGATAATGTACTGGGAACTCCTCAGAAGAATCTGATTTGTGGTGAGGGGAGAGAGATAAAAGCTCATTTAGGAACGACATGAACATGCTGCGTAGGTAGCTGTTTATCAGTAAATATCTCCACTAACATTAAGAAAAGCAGTAGCTTAATAAATTAAGTACTTCCTGGTATGGTTACTGTACTGGTAACTCCCCAAAAGAATCTGGATTGTGGTGAGGGAATAGACAGAAAAGCTCATTTAGGACCTGCACTTACGAAGGGTGTAGGCAGCTGTATATCAGGGAGTAAACCTTCTGAGAATAAAAACAGCTGGAGCTTGTTCAGGTAATTACATAGGGGAAAGGATAATGTCCTGGGAACTCCTCAGAAGAATCTGATTTGTGGTGAGGGGAGAGAGATAAAAGCTCATTTAGGAAGGACATGAACATGCTGTGTACGTAGCTGTTTCTCAGTAAATATCTCCTCTGAGATAAAGAAAAGCAGTAGCTTAATAAATTAAATACTTCCTGGTATGGTTACTGTACTGGTAACTCCCCAAAAGAATCTGGATAGTGGTGAGGGAACAGAGAAAAAAGCTCATTTAGGACCTGCAATTACGAAGGGGGTAGGCAGCTGTATATCAGGGAGTAAATCTTCTGAGAATAAAAACAGCTGGAGCTTGTTAAGGTAATTACACAGGGGAAAGGATAATGTACTGGGAACTCCTCAGAAGAATCTGATTTGTGGTGAGAGGAGAGAGATAAAAGCTCATTTAGGAACGACATGAACATGCTGCGTAGGTAGCTGTTTATCAGTAAATATCTCCACTGAAATTAAGAAAAGCAATAGCTTAATAAATTAAGTACTTCCTGG
>NW_025956023.1:0-34838 GCF_023159225.1 Perognathus longimembris pacificus | reverse complement strand
TTAAAATCTGAAATTCCTTGACAGATTACAATCTTCTTATTTGGAATAAAGCTAGACACCTGTGTGTAGGGGCCCAGAGTCTGTTTCAATGTCGTGACATTTTACTAAGGCAGTAGAGGTCGCCTTTCATTTCTTTTTGGTCTCAACAAATAAACTAAACACAAATGATAAAGTATGATTTCTTGTCTTGTTCTTGGATACCTTGAGAGATTGTTGTCACCAGCAATATCATTAATTTAAAGAAAGGAAACAAAAACTGCTACACATCCTAAATTTTAAAGTATAGATACTATCATAATTTGGAAAACCGTATTCCCTGGGATTTAGCCTTCAAAAGTAGATATCACGGAAAATCAATATGAAAATGACTCATAAATATGCTTATAATATTTGTAAGCTAAGTTCACATGGTATATAGATATAAAAAGGTCTCAGGGTAAGGCTAGAACATTTTTGGTTGACAATGTGTTGTGCAAAAGGGGTACAGTTACATAATAAGGCAGTCAAAGGATGCACAACTCCTTAACAAAATATTAGCTACCAGATTCCAAAAACAGAATACAGAAGCCTATGTGGTTTCAGTACAAACTGTGGTGTCATGCCATGTCCCTGAGGCAGGGGTATAATCGCCAGGGCCAGGATTTTCTTTCTCATCCTTCAATGTTCATGAATAAGGAGAACCAATATTGTCAACTTTCCATATTGCTAAAGATGTTATAGAAATTCACCTCAAAACCCCATGAAAATCTAACTATATTCTTTAATGAAATAGGAAAAGCAATCCAAAAATTCATATAAAATAGGAAGATCTAGAATAGCTAAGGAAATTGAAGGCAAAAAGACCACAAAAAAAAAAAAAAAAACCAAAACACAGTAATGCCACAACAATGTTCATCGCAGCGCAGTTTGTCATAGCGAGAATCTGGAACCAACCCAGATGCCCCTCAGTAGACAAATGGATCAGTAAAATGTGGGACATAGTCACAATGGAATTTTATGCCTCTATCAGAAAGAATGGCATTGCTCCATTTGTCAGCAAATGGAAGGACTTGGAAAAAAATTATACTAAGTGAAGTGAGCCAGACCTAAAGAAACATGGACTCTATGGTCTCCATTATTGGGAATAATTAGTACAGGTTTAGGCAAGTCATAGCAGAGCATCACAAGGCCCAATAGCTATACCCTTATGAACACATAAGATGACGCTAAGTGAAATGAACTCCATTTTATGGAAACGATTGTTATATCACAGTTGTAACTACTTTCAACGTCCCATCTGTATCTGTAGCTTCTATTGTTGATGATGTTCTTGTATCACCTTTCAGTGTTTGTAACTACACTATCTCTGTAATCTTATCTGAGTATTTTGGAAACCGTGTATACTGGTATTAGAATTAGGAAATTGAAAGGGAATACCAAAATTGAGATACACAGGGTAAAAAAAGAGAAACAACTAAAAAAGCAATACTTGCAAAATTGTTTGGTGAAAATACACTGAACACCACAGTGGGGGAATGGAAAGGAGGAGGATGGAGGAGGGTTTGAGGGACAGGGTAACAAACAGTACAAGAAATGTATACAATGCCTAACGAATGAAACTGTAACCTCACTGTATATCAGTTTGATAATAAAAATATGGAAAAAAAAAGAAGCAGCATCAGCTGTATCAAAATGCCTGATTTCAAGCTCTATTACAAAAGCATTATTAAAAAAATACAACCTTCTATTGCCAAAAAGGTGATGCCTGATGAATACAATATGGCAGAACACCTTCAAAGAAACCAGAGACTTGCAGTCAGCTTATATTAGGGAACGGAATGAGAGACATACAATGGAAAAAAGTAGCATCTTCAATAATTGGAGATGGGAAAAAAGGATCACTACAGGAAAAAAAAAATCAAACGTGATCCTAGCATAATACTAGCACCGATGTAAACTCAAATTGGATTAATATCCCAACATCAAATGTGAATCCTCGTAATTATAATAGAACAGAGTAGCAGAGACATCAGGTCTTCCAGGCCTAGGGAGGAACTTACTGAATAGAATTTGAGGCACACAACAGATTGATGAAAGATTGGAAAATGGGAGTACATTAAAATAAAAATTTCTGCACAGCTAAGGACATGGTCACGAAACCAGACAGACAGCCAAACAACAATGTAACAGACAAATATTATAACAGGTTAATGTTTCTCACATACAGGGGACACAAGAAACTAATCCCTCCTAAATCCAACAATTCAATCATGAAGTTCGCCATGGATGTGAAAACAGACTTCACAGAAGAAGAAATAAAAATGGTAATGACACACAGAAACATAACAACCATCAATGGAAGTAAATGATATGTAAATAAAAACAACACTGAAATATCATCTTCCCCAAGTCAGAATGAGATATATTCTGAACTCAAGCAACAAGTGCTGGAGTTGACTCCCTGAAAGAGGAAATGTACTGAACTGATGTTGGGAATGTAAACTACTACAACCACACTTGAAAAGAGTATGGAGTATCTTGAAAAGAACACGCAAGGCATAGCACATGTCCCATTCTGAGCAACAGGATCCAGGATATGACGAGAAAACCTGCACATCCACGTTTATGTTGCACGCTTCAAAAGAGCCAAGAAATGGAAACAAATCCAATGTCCCACTATACATGATTGGATCCAAGCAAATGGTATCTCTGTACAAGGGAATCCTACACAATGATTAGAAAACATTTGGAAAAAGGTATTCATTGGGACACAAGCCTGGAACATAGAATGGAGCATTGGCTGGCTGATATGTCTATGTTAGAAATAAGTAACAGACATGATAAAGAAAGCAGGACTCAGGTACCAATTCACAGGGAGAGAAGGAACTTGCTTGAGATAAAGGTATCCAAAAGTGACACACAAACACTAATGTTTATGTACATAAATTCAGATGGATATCTATATATTACCCAATCTGCAAGGAATTGTTTTATAGTTAATATTACTAGAGGCTACAAGCTTTAGAGATGAGATTGACAATAAACATTAAGGATATAATTTTTTGTTTTGGAAAAAATAATGAAAAAGGAAGTTGGTTTGTGCAAGAGGACAATGTGAAGGAAAGAGGCTGAAAAATGAGCAAGGAAATAACAGATGTGGAAGAAATTTATGCACATTATTCTCTCACCTCAATACTCCCTCAAAATTTCCTTGAATCCTTGTTAAAAATTTCTTCATCTATCCTTTGTATACATTATTGGTAAAATGAAATTGTGGTTGCTAGTAACTTAAACTCCTATTACCCTAGCAAAAGCACCATATCTGGAAGTAAATATTATCAGTTGATTCTGGAGAATTTTGAGGCTCTCTTTCTAATTCTGATCTATTAGATAGAGATAATGAGCCAAATTTGGTATACAACATCGAAGTTTTGAAACAATTGGAACATTTCAACACTAGTGATACAGAATCATGTGAATATTCACATAAATTTTAGATAATAAGGGATGCCATATGATTTGATTAAATCTTCTTTTTCAAACCTACTGATAATCGAGACACAAATGTCCTTGGTCAAACAGGGCTGGTAGTAAACAAATTCTTCTGTTTTCTCTTTTAGAATAGCAAAATCAATTTATAAGACACATATTTGAAATCAAGTTCAAAGACATGAAGAAGACATACACAGCTAATAAGGGAGAAAAGAACATGAATCATACTAGAAAATGGAGAGCATAGTCCCAGTTCTCTGATTTACTATGAACCACATAATCATAACTGAGCCTACTTTCCCTGATCTTTTTGTAAAAGTAATGTTTCATGAATGGTCACCACTGAGGAAATGCGGCCATAATAATGTAGGTACAAAGTTTTGCGAAAATAGTTAAACTTTCAGAACTAGAATGGTCAACATATTCCTTGATAGGTTCCTGTGAACACTTTGCGTAAAAGTGGATGCTTTTCCAAAGACTGGATCATGGGCAGAACAGAAATGTATAGGAAGAAGGAACTCAGGATCCCAAACTCGCCTATTTGAAAAGTGTGTGAAAACGACTCTCAGGATTCCACTACTGAAACCTCGCTTATTTCTACAAAATCATAGATAAACAATGGACAGGAAGAACAAACAGGACTCCCACTTCCGGGTAGAAGGCAGCATTGAGCACTTCCGTTGTCAAATGCGGAAGTGCTTGTGAATGACGTGAGATCATAACCCGGAAGTGACCAATATTAGCCACGTCACAATACTAGTGACCCCACACGGGGGAGACAGGAGTTAAAAGTAACTGTTACTACGGAAAGGTCTACGGTGGACCAGGTTACTTCGTTGAGAGGAGAGCCTTCTTCACTAATTTGGTAAGTACAGTTCTCCTTCAGAGACATCTAACCATCATTTCCCTCGTTTCTTTCCTCAGTCATCAGTCCCCATCTCGTGTGGACTAACTTTTCACTCTTTGATATACACTGTGACATTTCTGGCTACAAAGGTTCTTTGTAATTCCTTTACCGGAAGTCCCATGAGGTAGTCCCTGCTTATTTTTCAAAATACCAAGTATTGTCCAACATATCACATAATCAAAAATGTTATGTCCTGGAATTGAGAATGTAGCAATTTCCAATGTGTCCGTCTTCAAATTTACTACCATTACTCTCACTTTTATTTAGGTCTAACAATGATATTTCTATAGGGTTGTACACTTGTTTCATGCCCACAACAAATTTAATGCTGGAATTTACTAATATTTGAAACAGTTATTATCTGTAGCTATGACTCTCAGTATTGCCCAATGTTCCCTCAATTTATAGGTCATGTTCTGTTAGATATAATTACCTATAGATCCCTTGAGCCATAGTTCAAGTAAGAATACAGGAATATCTAGAAATTATTGTCTGAATTTATATGAGTTCAAACGGGTATTTACCTGTTTGAGACCAGCAAAAGTTGGAAAATTTTGAACTATTAGTATAGATATCTACCAGTTAGAAAACATTTTCACAAATATGTTGAACACTTGTCATGAATGAAGTCCCTTGAATGTTGGTCTATGACAAAGAAATTAATGATAAAGATTAATATACTTTGTTGACTTCAGTCCTACTGTTACAATTTTGAGATTTCTCCTTATTCCTTTCAAATACAATTGTTGCCTGATTATTTGCCTGCGATTAAACAGGTGATATACAGCTGGATGAAAATTCATGAGTTTTACCACTAGAATACCTTCTTTCATAGTGTATCTTAGGTTTGCTAATTCAGTCTCAGTGGATGTCATTTTAATCAACAAGACAGGTAATTCATTATTGTCCATGTCCTATTTTTTAATACAGAGCAATTTCCTGTCCCTTGAAATTTTTTTAACAGCACCTGAAACATTTCCACAATTTATAATAATATGCACAATACAAATGGAGTTCTCTAAGTCCTTTCGATGAATAAATTTTGTTTTTTGCTGTCGAGTATGATTTTGGCTCATAATATGTTGGAGATAAGTCTAGGCCCTTTTCAACAGTTAAAAAGGATGGGGAAGATTTACATTGGTTTGTTGCTTAATTCTTTTGAATTGGTGCTTTCTTAGAAACCCATATGTAAATGTGGCAGGTATGTGAGTCACTGAAAGGGAATCATCTTTCTCAAGTCAGTGTGTATTGAAGACTTGAAATTTGTCAAGGAATTCCTGATTCTGAGTTAAATTGGATACACTATTGGAAATAAGATCTTCCTAGCAATCTATTAAAAATGTTTTACCATTGATTTCGTGAGAACATGATTTATTTGTGAGAAATTTATTCATGTCTACCCGAGAAAGTAAGACACACACTGGTGATACTTGTTTTTCTGAAAGCGCAAAAACAAAAAGTCAAAAAACCTTCATTCATATTTGACAATATTAAGAAATACCAGTAGGTATTATAAGCCACTTATTACCCTGTCACTCTAATTAGATTCATGTAGTTTCTCAGGTGTCTTCTCTTAATGTTTAACCTTAGAAAGTATAACGTTCCTTTGGAATGAGTTACATGCAATGAATTGATTGTTGGCAGCAATTATTATGCTGGGAAAATCAATTATCTATATTCTGCAGTGTATTAATATAAGATAGTTGAACAAACTATGGAAGCAAAACATATCCCTTTTTGACTTATTCACAGCATAGGAGGAATAAATTGCAATGTGATTAAAAAGCACAGCGAGAAGATGGGACTTTCTCTTCTGGATTTTGGCCAGTAATTATAATACTGTCATATACTGGCGCTAGAGGACATGAAATGATACCCTAAATCCAAAATGAGTTTGATTGTCCAGTCCTTCTAGTTGTGCTCCCATATATAGGAGACACCAGATCAAAGTAATCCCGGCAAAGTGAACACCTCATTACAAGGGGCTCTTTGCTCCTGGAGGAAGGGATGCGCCTCACCTTTAGTAGAATGCTTTATGTATAAGAAAATTGCATTCCCCGTTTTCTTTTTAGCCTTAAGCAGAAACTGTTTATGTTATTTGCATTTTACTTCAACATAACGGTTATTCATAAATGTGCCAATACTTTAGTGGTACTATCTGTCTGTCCAAATTTGCAATTTGATCTCATCATTTTTAGAATGTTCTAAAGTTGTAAGCACCAACATAATCCTTGTCGAAATATTGTAAAAATGGAGCCAGCAAGACATTCTCTAACTTTAATCTCAATATTCACAAAGCACACCTATTTTATACTAAATCTTGGCAATGTAATATTTAAGGATTTCATCCATGCATTTAGCTATACACACACATAGATAGATAGATAGATAGATAGATAGATAGATAGATAGATAGATAGATAGATAGATAGATAGATAGATATAGATAATATAGATATAGATATAGATGTAGACATAGATATAGATATATACCACCTGTTTTATTCCCAGGAAAAGTCAGGACTCACTACTAGTGCTTCATGTTTGTGATGCCACATAATTAGTTTGTCTTCAATAACTGGAAAAGGTAATTTTAAATTCAAAGCATGTCGTGTGAAACGAATAAAGTTTTTGATGTGTTTGATTTACAAATAAATGCTTTTACGGCCTTAAGAATGATTATTCATAAAAAAATCTCGCAAATAGTTTGTTTTCTTAGCGGCCTAAATTTAATGAAAGGTAAACTCAAGTTTCTTTGTCTTTCTCATTTTAAACCTAATTTCAGTTTAATACTTTAAAGACACTCCTTCCCTCTTTGAATGAACAAGAAAAGATGCCTTCATATCCCCTTATATAAACAGTGTTGAAATAAGTCATAAACTCTCTCCTGTTTTTCTTCTGAAATTGCCTGTAATTTGTGGATTAAGAAAATCAGTATTTACAGGATGTGCATCAAAGAACTCAAAAGTTAATGAGTTGAATATCTTCCAAGTTCTTCAATATTCCTTTGTTTCTCCAAAGAAATGATAATGTTTGAGACATCTGGTCTGGAAGTAATTCTTCATTGGTTTTCTGACAGAATTTTTCTCCTCACAGGAAGTGCAGATATTTCCCTGTCTACCAGAATGCAAGAAGGTAAGCATGTTCCCAATGTCCTTTGAAAAGAACACTTCAAATGGTTCCCATCATATTATGTTTAGCATTCTCAGTATGCAAAACTCTGTGGGGGAGATTCAATGGGATGGAGTTCAGAATTGAGACATTCTGATAATTGTACAGTGGAATTTTGAATTCGTACTATTGAGACATAAGAATGCAAGTAAATGCCTTGGCCTCAATGCACCTTCCCTGTCAACAGAGGACAGCGTGAATATTGCAAAACAGTAACCGCAAAAAGTCCTTCTATTAATGGAAAAATGTTTCCCAAATTAGGCCTAAGAATTCACAAATGGGAACTGAAATGAATTCGCTTATTATTTCTATGATAATATCAAAAGGCATAGTTATCATTTTTGTCATCACAGAAGGGAATTTGAAATTAATGCATACGTTGTAATTGGAAGAGAAGGGAAAGAATTACATTTTCTCAAAAATATACCAGATTTGCTTAGATATTTTTCTTTGCAGGTGAATCTCTGGATCCTGAAAGGTTACTGCAATGCCCCTATGATAAGAGTCACAAGATCAGGGCCTGCAGATTCCCGTACCATCTGGTGAAATGCAGAAAGGTAGGGTTGCATTTCAAAATGAGGAGTTTGTCATACTTTACTACAAACATGAATTTGAAGCTTGATATTTGACTAAATGTGCTAAATATGTGTCAATGAAATAATAGACTACCTGGGTAGATGTAGTATACACATATTTGTATTTGCTCTTGTAATCTGATCTTTGTGTAGTGCAGATAAGAAATAGCAGTGCAACTTGTTTACAGAACTCTAGGATGAGTAGAACATTGCAAGATGTTTTCTGTAGGACAATCATTTCAGTCTGAGTGTAGCGACTTTATACTTGTTTCCTTGTTCACACTTAACTACTCTAAATCAGCAATTTAGTAAAGTTTCTAAAAATTAAGACAGATGCATTGCCTTATGGCAGGACATAATTCCAGAACCATGTTACTTCTAAGTAAATCTAGTGATCCTGAATTGATGATAACGAAGATGTGTCTTGCCTGTTTCCTATAATTTGGTGTATTTTTTGTTATGATACCACGACAGTTATTTTCACATAGAACAAGAAATCTTTCAAATGCTAATATAGTTGTGTATCCCAATTCAATTTTCTGTGTTAAAAAACATTGCTCTGGGCAGAAAACAATCTTCCCTTTGTTATGCTTTTCAAAGGATGCTCACTGATTATATATACACATGTGAAGAGAAAGACACATACATATGCATATTCATGCTCATATGTTTTCAAATATTCTTATATCTAAATGTGAATATATACAAATTAGACTGTACATGCACTTGGTATCACACACATGCACTAAGACACACAATGAGGGCATTTCCAATTGTGTTTTCGATCAATGTGTCTTACCCATTCATGTAGCATATATTAATAAATGCTTTTTTACTGAATAAGATGTCATGATACAGAATGTTTTTAGATGCCAAAGTTATGTTTTAAGTATCCAGCATTTTGCTGCTGTGTCAGACCTCCAATCTTGTCATGACGAGTTTAAATCAAAGTACTTTTATGCGAAGAGAGTATGAAATATAGAGTCTTAGAGAATCTTATCCACCTCCAGCCCCTAAAAATTGTAAGAAACAGATTGAAGAAGAGTCGAGGTTGTACTAGCCCGTCCTCTTGTGCTAGACTGGTGTTAGTACAGCACACAAGCCCAAGGTAAATCCACAAGTCAAGCATAAAAACAGCAACGCTTTCCTTATCCCCCAATAATTTGTGCTATTTTTATTTTTTACATCCTGGTGCAATAGAATCATCCGGACATTGCTGCCAAATTGGCTACTTGTCCCTTCAATGCTCGGCACTTGGTGCCACGCGATCAACTCAGTAAACATATAGCAACATGTGAAGACCAAAGTTGCATTGAGGATGATGTAGGTAAGCTTGATACATGAAAGAGAAATCAGATCTGATTCAGATTCAGTCTGTTACATATTGTGATTCCATTTTCCTTATTTTCCTTCTTGCAGTTACTATGACTTGGTCCCAACCCCAAGAGAAGAAATCTGGAAATACAGGGCATCGCCTTTCCTCTGAGGAAGACTGGGATAAAGGTAAAGAGCTTGATTAAATTTTGAGTTAGTGCTGTAACTGAATGCCAGTTTAGAGAAAGATGCAAATAATAGAAAACTCTTTAGCTCAACATGAAATTTAATGTATGCTAACATAGAGAAAGCTGTTATGCTCATCCTCATATATGAAGACATGCATGCAGAAATGATTTCTTTAAAGAATATATATAAAACAGGGTTGTCCATCTATAGTTTAGGACTCTTTCTTTTCCACGTTTATTATCCACTTAAATCATTGATATATTAGGTCCTTAGGGTGGTTATTATATCATTATTACCTATGTCTTTCCTTGGCCATGTAAATGGTAGAGAAAATGTAATATATACCCTGGAGACAATATCCATTTTTCTGTTTGCCAGAATCCTTGGAAAACCCTAGCCCAACTTTTGTTTGGGGCAGAGCAGAGTCTTCTAGCCAAAACAGGTAAGAAAATGACATTATCACTTTGGCAAAGATCTATTTCTTAGAAATAAATGAAACAATTATGATAGGTGGAAGAGCTGCCTTTTTCTTTTAGGAATAAAAAAACTTCCTCTTTTCAGAGAAATATTCAGATTGCTGTCTGACCGGTGATTGGTGAAAGCATGCATGTGTAAATCTGCAATTACTTCATGATCTAAAAATATTTCCAGGGGCTGGGGATATGGCCTAGTGACAAGAGTGCCTGCCTCGGATACACAAGGCCCTAGGTTCGATTCCCCAGCACCACACATACAGAAAACGGTCATAAGCGGCGCTGTGGCTAAAGTGGCATAGTTCTAGCCTTGAGCGGGAAGAAGCCAGGGACAGTGCTCAGGCCCTGAGTCCAAGGCCAAGGACAGGCAAAAACAAACAAAGAAAAAAAAAACATTTCCAAACAAATTCATTGATATCTATGGAAAGTCATACTCAAAATGGTCTCGGAGAACCATTCAATATTGAGAAAATGGTACGGATATGACAGTATGTCAGAGCCATCGTTCACTTTTCAATGACATACCTTTCGATTTAATTTTATTCACAGAAAGAACGAATGAGCGGCTGGAATTCCTCTTCATGTAAGTAGCTACTAAAATTATAAGGAGATTAATTTGATTAAATGTAGTAAAAAGCAACTATACAGATACATTGTGTTATTTGGGTTTGTGTGTTATATGCCCTTTGCTCAACAAGAACAGCAATAACTGCATCATTTGTGTTTACAGCCTGTTTTCATTTTCCATATTTTCTTGCAAACCTTCACCAAACATTTGTGAAAAGGCCTCCTTTACATGGATCTGTGATACCTTGAATATTCTGTTTAAAAATCACACCAGATGTTCGCCCACGTATACACTTTGTAAGGCAAGGATAACTTCCAATTTAGATTTTTGAGAGATCTCTATATGTGATTACAGAGTAAAAGGAAGTGTGTTGTTCCCTGCTGTCACTTTCATATTCAACAAAATAACTTGGGAGACAAGAAGAAAAAGTTTCTCGGGACTCTGTGGATTGATGAGACAACCTGAGAAAATTTAGGAGGCTTATGGTTATATTTTCCTTTTATCCCATATTAAGTCACTTTCCACAAAAATAATGCCTCCTTTTTTTCATTTATGGTTTGTATCTCATCTAAGATAGAGAATTTTGGATGAAATATTATGACTTGGATCTCAAATCTTAGGATAATCATTTCTCATGTAGTCCACAATATTTACTATTTTTGTTATAAGACTTGGGCACATTTCATATTTTGTGTCCCTGTCATGTGACACTGATTATACTTGCATAGTTGAGACATATGCAAAGTGTTCTATTACTTAGATGAATCTTATTATGTTACCTAAACTAAGGTTAGAAGAAATGTACCTGTTTCATGATCATAATGGATTCTCTGGGTATTACCATGTTCACCTACCTTCAAGTGATTTGAAACCCATAGAGTTTCAAACCATAAGTCAACAGCAGTTGCCCATTGGTCCATTTCTGCGTAAATGGAAGTTGAAAAAAGCAAGAAATTCTTTCAGAATAATAGGCAGTTGTTCAGTTTTGCATATCTGTACAACAACTATGGAACTTTCTATTGTTCTTAGGCAGAATCAGAAATGTATATTATCACACCTTCCACCATAATGCAAAGATCTTTTTTCTATTTTCCTTTGCAGAAATAATCCGGTGGCCTACTATTTGAGGACTACTTATTTTTCCTTGTCTTGCTAATGACATGAAATAATAAATAATACTTTCAGCACGTTGAATGCGTTTTCATTTCCACTAGCTTTTAAAACTTACTAATTTGGTTAGCTTGTATATTGTTTATAATGAAAGCTGACATCAATGTTAGGGTGAAATCCTTTACTGAAATATACCTTTTCAATTTCTCTAAGAAGCATATTTAGGTTTCACGAGTGGAACGATGATCATGAAATGAAAATCTGGATTCATAAACATGTATAAAATTCTTCTATATCTTTTTACAGTTAGATTTGAATGTGAAAAACGCTTTTTGGCCAATGATCTCCCCCTTGCATTAAAAATATTATTAAAATTACCTCTTTTAGTAGAGAATTTAAATTTATATGGTCCTCCATATGGGTGAGCCACAAAACTACTGCTTGATTGTGCGTGTGTGTGTGTGTGTGTGTGTGTGTGTGTGTGTTTGTGTCCTTGTTGGGACTATTTAATTTATAATTTGTAATTAAATTTTATTGACAAGGTGATGCAAATGAGTTACCATTACATAATAAAGCATTGAGTACATTTCTTGTCATTTTAGTTACAACCTCCCCCATTTTTCAGTATCTTTCCAAGGTCAGATAACCATATATACAAGATCCAGTGTTCCAAAATCATATCCAGTACCACAGGAGGACTCCACAGGTTTTCCACGTAGTATATTAAACATAAGGACAATGATAAAATCCTCCTGTTCCCATATCTTGCAGATATGATGTAACATCACTGGCAAAACCATATAGAAATATTATTTGAGAAGTTTGATACTTTACAGACAACAAGTCTATGCTCCACCCAAGTGATAAAATATTTAAAATAACTCATGCGCCCTAGACGATTTATATGGCCATTGATAGCAGGCATTGTACCCTTTATTTTCTTAGTTGCCTCTGCTGCACCAGCTACTGTGTGTTTGACACAAAGTGTGCAAACGTCTCACTATGTTAATCAGCTTGCTCATAACACTATGCAAGCCCTGCACGTGCAATCAGTGAAATCATTCATTTTTACCACCGGGTTTTCAATGTTCAGCAGAAAAGAAGTTATCAAAGAAAGTCCTCCATTGGCTTGTCCAATAGAATGGGCCCGTCTCCATCCTACTCCTTGGAAGTTCATGAATGGACTTAGTATGAGCTAGCCATATTCCACTATGAATGGGAGCACCCTACTACTGACCAACCACGTAGACTGACTAAGAAGCACCTTTGTCAATTTAAATCTCACTCCTGAGGATAGGCTCACAGGCCCATGTTATATTCTCATTTATTTATTCATTTATTGGTTTTTAACCATTAATTAAAGAGATTTTATAACTATTGTGTCACCTTCAACTAAAGTGTTATGTAGACACCATACTTAAAATCATTCCAAGGTTCCAAAGAGGCCTGAATTTCCTCTTCCTTTACAAGGGTTCCTATATGTGCAGTGGGATAAGATGTTGATTTTATGAAAACAATTTAGAGGTCATAATAGTTTCTGGTGAGAAAAATATTGAGCTACAATGCAAAATGAAGTCTCAAGGGAAGGGATGGTTCCATGATTGGTTTAAGTGGTCTCTGTACCTAAATATACACATTTTGGGTACTGCTGATCCCCTTGCTATTTTATTGTTGGGACATACAATATACATTATATTACTGGAACCATTCAATACATAATAGCTCGGTTAAACTCCTCTTGGTCAGCCAAATTTGTAGACACTGAATCCCCCAAAATTAGTGGAAGAAAAATGTCAATAATTTGATTCCGGTATAAACACTAGTAAAGAGAAAGGTTATGCTGAAATCAAGAGCCAGAGGATAAAAATACAAATGTCTCCTAAAGCAAAATTTACAAAAACATTTGTGTAAACCAATTCTAAAACTTATCAGTGGGAAAGATACAAGGGAGTTGGAAGTGTAGGGTGATGGAGGAGGTAACATGATGAACTAGAAATATACTTACAGACTTACATATGAACCTCTAATCCTTTGGTACATCGCTCTGAAAATAAAGGAAAAAATAAAACAAACTAGAAAAAAAGAGGAAGTAATGTGGTATGAAATAGTTTATGGTCCTAATCTGAATCATTTAGAAATAATGCCATTGGAGACATGAACGGATTAGATTCAATCAGTTGATCAGAGAAACTGAACAGGGACATGATGAGCATCATGCAACCCCCAAGCTTATGCAGCTGTTTGTCAAAAGTTGAGAAAATTAAAAAGATCTCAAACCACTGGGGTAGATAAGAAGGAAGACTCAGATAGCTCAGAAACTGTGGAAAAATTATGCAATGAGCTTACTAAAGACAGATTGACCCATGTGGAGAAAATTTTGGAATCAATTATAGCCCTATTGTCACATTATCCAAAACAGCAAACTCCTGTAAAGGTAAAGACTTGTGGGACCTGCTCTGAATACTGGCGGACTTTGATCCTTTCCCACCACAACCTCCGTCTGATAGGTTCTCACAGCTAGTACCATTTCTGCCTGTGCTGTTTAAGGGGCCCGGTCCTCCTACAGTAAAAGTGGCACACTTCCTTGGCTAAGATTTATCAAGAAGGGAGGACATTTCTGGCTTTCATTTATTCCCTGACAGGCAAGATGAAGATAACAAAAGACTTCATCAGCCTTTGCCATTTAAACAAATAAGAGATCTAAAGAATGCTTGTTTTCAATATGGCCCTACAGTACCACTTACTCAATTCATTCTTATTTCTTTATTTATTCATTGGCCAGTCCTGGGACTTCAACTCAGGGCCTGAGCACTGTCCCTGGCTTCTTTTTGCTCAAGGCTAGCACTCTGCTTCTTGAGTCACAGCGCCACTTCTGGTCATTTTCTATAACTCTGGTGAGGGGTAATCAAACCCAGGGCTTCATGTACATGAGGCAAGCACTCTTGCCACTAGGCCATATTCCCAGCACACTCAAGTCATTCTTGAAACCTTGGCTACTAAAACTTTATGCCCAAATTGCCAAGCAGCCATCAGGCCTTCTAAGAAAAAAGGAGGAATAAATGACTCTATTCAGCTTTGTGCGGACATTGGGCCATCATAGCTGCAGGACCTCATGCTCCAAGGGCCGACTGTAACAGAGTTCTTACACATGCCCTGGATGGGGCGAAGGCGATGGCGACATTTATGTACTGCTCGGATGCCCGGCATTGTTTTTCCTGCCAAAAATGGGCCACTTAATGGCTCAAGGACCTAATCAGAAAAGGAGAGCTATTACTGAAATTTCTCGCCACTGTAAAAACGGGAAGCATTGTGTTACAAATTTCAGATCTAATTTGAATGACTCTGGCCGCCAGATTTCAGTAAGCTGGCAGAGGAGCCAGCCCCTGGCCCCACAGAAAAATTTTGGAGCAGCTCCTTCTTTCCCCTAACTCAAGCATATCCCCGAACAACCTGCAGCAACAATCAGTTTCAAGTCTCCTCTGAGCAACAACAGGAAGTGCAGGACTGGATCTCTGTTCCTCTACCTGCACAGTTCTGACTTCTGAAATGGGATTTCAGACCCTCCCTACAGGAGTCATTGGCCCACTTCCAAGGGAATCTGTTGGCTTATTGTTAGGCCACAGCAGCTCTGCATTGAGGGGCTTACCTATTATTCCAGGAGTGATCGATCAGGACTCTAATGGAGAAATAAAAATCATGGCTTCAGTGCTTGCTAGTGTTACCACTATCCTGGCAGCTCATTCTTTTTCCTTTAAGTTGTCGGTGCCTCAGTTACTACAAACCCTAGGGGATAAAGGAGTTTTTGATCTTCTGACAATTTTTGGGTTCAAAACATAAAATGGGAATGGCCCGGGAATAACTCCTTCTCATATTTTGAGACATCAATATGTTGAGACTACCTCTTGGGCTGTAAAAACCCAATCCTCTCAAGTCACTTCAATCCATTTATCTAAGAGGTTAGCAATATTTCCCATTGACCACTGGTTCAAATATAGGTCTATGGCACATAGACCAAGTTATATTCAAGTGCAAATTACTCACTAGCTGGGGAACCAAATGAGCTAATTCCTCCAGTACTCATACCTTAGTGAAGGAGTTCAACAAAGAAACATGTGCTTCAATCTTAAAGTGACCTTGGGGTATTCCAAAGGATATGAAACTTAGGCAAGACATGGGTGAACGATTGCCAATTTTCCTATTTCTATCCAGTCCCTTCTAGGTTCCTTGGTTACATGTAGCTCCAGTATTCATATAGCTGGCCTCTACACACATACATGTCTAGCACAATGATGATCAAGTTGTCCACATCCTGGTTGTGGTGGGTAACCTATAATAAACAGGAAGTGCACAGAAAACTAAGCATATCTTAGACATGAGTATGTCCTTTTTGCCACATGGCAAACATGTGCTCCACAAAGAATAGTACTAGCAATTAGCCACAGTGTTCATAATGATGATAGAAAAAAGGGGGGAAAAAAGATAAAATCTAATGTACCATAAATCAAGAGCTTGTTAAGTTAAAAATAAGAAGGAATGTTATGGCAGGTAAGAAAGAGAGGGAAGAAATGAATGATATAAAGAAAACGGACAGGGTGATGAAGCGAAGGAAGACAAGAAGACAGGAAGGAAGACAGGTGGGAAGGGAGCAAAGAGGGAAGGAATGCAGGCAGGGAAGGAGGCAGGGACAGATGGATTGTGGTTTGTATCGACAGTATGTGGGACAGAGTTAATGGTGGAAGTATGGAGGAAGAAGGGTCCGAAGGTAATCATGGGGAATGAGAGATTACCATTATGTACCTGTAGCTCCTTTGTTGAATATCAACTGACTATAAGAATGAAGATTTAGCTCTCCTGCTCTGTGAATACCCTAAACGTGCGATAATTATTCCCTGTGAGGGTGACCACAGTGTCCATGATTCTTTGGGTGTGGCTCACTTCACTTAGTATAATTTTTTCCAAGTGCTTCCATTTCCTTATGAATGGGGTGATGTCATTCTTTCTGATTGAGGCATAAAATACCATCGTATATATGTACCACAATATCCTGAGGGGGATTTGTGTTGGTCCCATATTTTAGCTATGACAAATTGTGCTGCGATGAACATTGTTGTGCTGGTGGCTTCAGTGTCTTCTCTTTTTTTGGTCTTTTGGGTAGATGCCCAAAAGTGGGGCTGTTGGGTATTAGGGGAGCTCTATGTTAAGCCTTCTGAGGAAGCTCCATAGTGCTTGCCAGAGTAGTTGGACCAGTTTACAATCCCACTAACAATGAAGTAGTGTTCCCTTTTGGCCACATCGCCTCTAAATTTATTAATGTTAGTTTTTTTTGTTTTGTTTTTTTTTGCCAGTCCTGGGCCTTGGACTCAGGGCCTGAGCACTGTCCCTGGCTTCTTTCCGCTCAAGGCTAGCACTGTGCCACTTGAGCCACAGCGCCGCTTCTGGCCGTTTTCTGTGTATGTGGTGCCGGGGAATCGAACCTAGGGCCTCGTGTATCCGAGGCAGGCACTCTTCCCAGTAGGCTATATCCCCAGCCCAATGTTACTTTTCTTGATACAGTACTTTCTTACTGGGTTGAGTTGTTGAACACAGAAGATGACGCTGAGTGAAATAAATGCCATATTATGGAAACCAGTGTTACATCACAGTTGTAGTACTTTCTCCATGACATGTGTAACCGTAGCCTCTGTTGTTGATGTTCCTCTTGTATCCCCTTCTTGTCTTCATACCTACACTATCACTATATCTTATCTGAGTACATTGGAAATCATGAATACTGATATTTGAACTAGGAAAGTGAAAGGATATACCAAAATCAAGAGACACAGGATAACAAGACAAATGACTTCAAAAGCAATACTTACAAAACTGTTTTGTGTAAACCACCTCAAGCATTCATGGGGAATGAAGGAAATGGGGCGTGGGGAGGGGAAATGTGGGACTAGTAAAAAAACAAGACAATAAATGTAACCAATGCCTAAGATACAAACGGTAACCTATCTGGACATCATTTTGACAATAAATAAGAAAAAATGATTTAAAAAATACAACTTTATTTCTGGGTTTCGTTTCCATTTCATTTTTCTTCAGGTTTTTCTTTATACCAGTACCACCTGTTTTTGTTATGATGGCTATATAATAGATCTTGACACGGCACTTTTAAGAATAACGAAAGGAAGGCAAGAAGAATCCCAAATGGGTAAGATAAGGATTCCACAAGAAATATTGCCATAATAATCCAGGACATCCAAACAATCAGAAACAACTATTTCCAGAAACTATACTCACTAAAGAAAGAATACTTTAGGGAAAGAGGTAGATTTTTACAGAAATATAAACTGTCCAACCTGAGGCAAGAACATATAAATCAATTAAATTACCGCATGAAATATGACGAGATACAGGAAGCAATGAAATTTCTTCCAATATAAAAAAGGCAATCACCACAGAATTCTATAACACTTTCTAAGAAAGGGGAAAACACCAATATTCTCCTAGTTCTTCCGTGAAGTTGATGCAGAGCGAGAAACCCCAAACCAGTTCCTTGAATCAAATACAATCACAAAACCAGGAAAAGAACCCCCAAAAAGATATTACAAAAAAATCTCACTTAGGAACAAAGATGCACAACTCCTCTACATAATATTACCTAGCACAATCCAAAAACAGATTTTATAAGTCATGCATCATGGGCAACTAGCCTTCATTCCACAACTGGAAGCCTGCTATAGCAGATTCATAACTTTTAATGCAATTCACCAAATTGACATAGGTAAGATGAAGAATCACATCATTCTTGAAGTGGCTGCTCCAAACCTTCAATGTTATAACACAGCAATAGATTTTCAAAGCCCTGAAGAAAATAGGATTAGAAAGACCCTTTTTAAAACAATGAAAGCCATATATATGAGAACAACTGCTAATGTCATACCAAATGGGAAGAAATAAAACCATTTTCTTGAAAACCAGGAACAAGACAAGGATAATACCTCTCTCTTCTCCTATTTAATATATTTCTGGAATCCTTAGCCATAGCAAGAAAGCTCCAAATAGGGAGGATCCAAATAGGGAGAGAAGATATGAAACTTTCCTGATTTGCTGATATTATGTTTTTATACCTGAAGGACCCAAATAAATCTCCTCCAAATTCCTAGACCTAACAAACCGTTTTACCAAATAGCAGACGGTAATTTGCAACAGTCAAATATTATAACTTACTAATATATTCATACAAAGGGGATTCAAGAAACGATTCCCTCCAAAACCTACACACCAATCAAAAATTTCGCCATGGATCTAAAAACAGATTACACTGAAGAGGAAATAAAAATGATATTGAAATATATAAACATAACCATCATCATTGGCAGTATCTGATATGCAAATAAAAACAACCCTGAAATAACATGTTTCCAATGTCAGAATGAGTAATTATCTTAACTCAGGCAACAACAAGTGCTGGAGGGAATTCCCAAAAAGAGGAAATGTACTGCTCTGTTTCTGGGAATGTAAACTACTTCAACCACTCTCGAAAACAGAATGTAGATTCTTCAAAAGAACAGCCGTGGCACAGCACATGATTCATTCTGAGCAACAGGATCTAGGACATGACGAGAAAACCTGCACTTCTGTACAATAATAATTTCTCTGACGAGTGGAGTATTTCACCTCAGCACAGATATTCTGATGCTTACTACCAAACTAATATGCCTTTGGAGAAAATTCTCTATTAAAGAGTCTCCTGTGTTTGTTGGCCTAAGGATGCCTCTTTGTCATGAGACTCTCCTCCACCCTCCGCCACACATATAGAACCTCCTTGGGGAGACTTGTTTGCCCAGCTGCTCCAGCGAAAGCTTTTCTCAATTAAGTGGGAAGTCAATAATCTATAATAATTAGTCTTGAGGAAATAGTAGCTAGTTAATTAAGTTCTACGTTGAATACTTTGATCCCTTGTTGTAGAGCTAACAAATTGTAGTATCAACACCCTTCGTAGTAGCAACAACCTTTGAGGTAGCAACATCTGTTACAGTAGTGACATCCACAACTTTGGTGTTTATATGAATATATTTATGCATTAATTTTACTGTTGAAATTGTGAATTGATTTCTAAACCAATATAAACCCTGGCCTGGCTAAATAAAAGTGTGCATTGGACCACTCTCCTTTACATACCTGTGTCTTGACTATGGTTAGAAATACACCAGTCCAACAACTGGCTTCCGGATCCAAGGACCTGATAATTGATCCATAGGAGATTGCTGAACTGCGTTTGAGCTCTCTCTCGAGTGTAGGTGAAAGATATTTTGATTGAAAGGAGAGAGGGGAACTGAGTGGTGAGCTCCTGATAGATAAAATGTTACAGGTTTATGGGACAAGCTAAATCTACTCTTTTTTTCTAATCTTATTGACCATGTACTGAAACTTAACAGAGCTACGGTCTTGTGTTCACAATTAGATGAGTGCATGCAGGTGGTAAAGGAGTATAATCCGTGGTTCCAGGAGGAAGATACTTTAGACTTAGAATTCTGGGAAGGAGTAAACAATAATGTGTAAAAGGCATATCAGTGTGGGGAAAAGGTTCCAGATACATTTTGGTCTAATTGTGCATTAATATGTACAGCTCTAATTATCATGCTTGCGATGCTGTGGTAAGATCAGCTGCTGAACTGGAGGTAGATGTGGAGAAAGCTATGAAGGTTTATAGTTTGTCCAAGGAGGCAAAAACTCAAAGTGGGCAGGAGTTAAAGAGATGGCTACACCTGAGCAATCTCTTGCCAGTTCTGCTAGAGAAAAGGTAGAGCCAAAAGCTAAAGCTTTGGCCACTACCTATGTTTCTTCAGAAAATGAAGCCACTCTAAATAGCTCAGCAGGGCAGTCAGTGTGCTAAAGAGGCTCTCCATATCTGCCACGGACTTCAGCGGGGATGAGTCTTATAAAGAAAAAATTTTTGCTGCAGCGCCTGCCTTTCCTTTTCTGTTCTTCAGATTCTGACTCTGAGGACTTTGTTCCTCTCCCTCACTATCGACGGTTCCCCATTATTCGACCCCCTTGAGTCGATGGAGAAGCTCAGCCCCCTCATTATGAAAGTATCAATATGGTTTATATCACTCAGCTGTGGAAGGCGGTAACCTTATATGCACCACAGGCGCTGAAGTTAAAGAGTTAATGTTGACAACTGTTTCTGCTTATTAAAATTTGGCTCCTGAGGATTGGAAGATTATGTGTAGGGCATTATTAAAACCTCAGGAATATCTATAATGGTTAATGTGGTAGAATGATGTTGCATCCGCCAGAGCAGGCTAAAATGCTCACTACCTAAATGCCGCCCTTCACAAAATACCGCATGATATATGAATAGGCACTGGGGATTATAAGACCCAGAATCAAGTAAATACTCCAAAGGAGATTGACCAGTGGCTGCACGAGATATGTCTAGAGGCATTGGGTTGGGTATGTCCCACAGTAAAAAGGATGGTTCTTAGGCCTGCTTTATTCAATGGGCCTAGGAACCCTACTTTGACTTCATATTGCGCCTTCAGAAAAACATCCATAGAACAGTACAAGGTGCTGCTGTTCACGATCAATTAATTAAATTACTGGCAATTGAGAATACTAATGAAGATTGTCAGTCTGCTTATGTACCTGCTAAGGAGATTGGGGAGGTACTAGCATATTTCAAGGCTTGTCAGAATGTATTTTTGGACACTCAAAAGATGAAGCTATTGGGACAGTCTCTGGGTTCTAGTGTGAAAGTACCCAAATCCGGGAAATTAAACTGTTTTGACTGTGGGGACAAGGGCATACTAAAATGAATTGTGTAAAAATGAAAGTGGCAAATACAAACTCGCCTAGGAAATTCCCTCTCTGCAAACGTGGGGTGCATTGGGCCCAAGAATTTTGATCTAAAACTGACATTGGTGGACATATGCTTCCTCTTTCATCGGGAGCAGCACAGGGAGAAAGTACAAGGTGTTCAGGAAAGGGGGCAAAGGGCAAGCCTCATGGTCCCATTCCTGTGAACGAGCCTTACCCACCATCTTTTCGTTACAACCAGCCCAGATTGGGAGTGCCACAGTGGACCTTTTCTCAAGCCCATTCTTAACTTTCCCTGCTAATTTCCAGAATTAGAACTTGCATATACGGTCCCTTGCCATGGGGGACTTGGGGCCTTCTTTTGGAGCATTCCAGTTTAATTGCTAAAGGGGTGTTAGTTGTACCAGGAGTAACTGACTCTGACTACATAGGACAAATTCAAATACTTAAGACCTCCCCTGTACCTTATGATATTAATTCTGGTGATTGTATTGCACAAGTGATTTTCTTTGCTTACATATTTATATCAACTCTGCAAACCCTTATCAAGGAGGTTTTGACAGTATGAAATATCAATGTGTTTTCTGGATTTTCAAGGAAGCATACAAACCACCTTGTTGTAAATTTTATATAGGAAAGAGGCATTGCTAGCTACTGGCTAAGACATCACAATAATCAGCCAGATTGAATGGGGCATCGGGGCAGGGTGACTCAAACTATCAAATGCAGAATAAAAGATGTCAGTAGTACACTAGATTCAGTTATTAAGCAACATCTTGAATATCAGAATATTACTGATGGTGAAGGCCAACATTCCATTTTTGATCCATAATTTTTGTAAGTACCTATTAATGTAATTGTACTAGATGTCTTTGAACAGTGGGGAGCTCATTTAGTTTTCCCTTGATGTTCAGTCTTGATGTTGCATGTCTTTCTCAGTAAGATTACTTACTTGGCAGACAGATTGTCCAGTTTGCCGTGAGCAAAGGCCCTTATCTAAAGAAAAGTTGGCGGCCACAATGCAAGTTGTTGGATATAAGTTAGCTTCAAATGATATTGAGGTTTCTATCTCTACCTAGAACTCTCCTATTTCTGTTATTAAAAAGAAATCTCACAAATGGAGATTGCTCACTGATTGTCGAGCTCTAAATACAGCTTTGAGGCCTATATTTTACAACATGGCCTGCCCCAATCATGTATGATTCCTTTAAATTGGCATATTATACTAAGATTTGCAAGATTGTTTCTTTACTATTTTTTTATTTGATGAGGACCTATCATGCTTTGCTTTTACTTTAAGACAGATTAATCTCCAAGGACCCCATGGAAGGTTTAAATGGAAATTATTGCCACCAGGCATGATGAACTCACCTACTATGTGTCAAACTTTTGTAGCCAGAGCACTAGAACCTATTAGGAAAAGATTTGCTCAGGTTTCATGTATTCATTATATGGATGACTAATTATTTGCTGCACCTAATAAAGATATTCTATCAGACTTATTACAAATTTTGCCCTTCCACTTGCAAGCAAATGGTTTATTAGTTGCCCCTGATAAAATCAGGACCGAGGAGCCATTAAAGTATCTAGGATATTTAGTTAACAGAAACAAGCAATTATTCTCCAATTTATAAAAATTTGTACTGAAAAATTAAATACTCTTGATTTTCAAAGGTTACTAGAGGACATTAATTGGCTTCATCCTTCCTTAGGCACTCCCACATATGCTTTGCATAATGTATTCTCCATTCTTCAAGAGGATTTGACTTTAAATAGCCCTTGGGTATTAACTAGTGAGGAAAGTCAGGAATTACTTTTAGGAGAAAAAGCCCTGACTCAAAATTTCTTATCCCAGGAAGATTTATCTGTCTCTAATGGGTTATTAAATCTACTTACAAAGTTTACCACACAGAGGGAATAGCACAGTACAATAAGACTTTGATATGTACCAGGCACACATTGTCTGAAATGTAAACCACATGTCTGGAGGTGATCAGCTTTATTATCATTCAAGGCTGTAAATTGTGCCTGCAAATCAATGGGGAGGACAACTACTTGATTATCATCCCACCTAAATAACAATTCAAATTTGCATTACAAAACTCTGATCTCCTCTCTTTATCATTGAATGTCTTTAATGGAGAAGTTTTATACCAATTACCTTCTAGTCCTTTAAGGAAATTATTTCAATAACAAATTTATATTACTGATAATATTTGACTTTCTAAGCCCATTCTAAATTCGCCTAATATTTTTGAAGTTAGTACCAAAAATATCAAATGTGTTTTTTGACAGAAGGTAAATATCAAGTTTTCCTCACTCCCTGGCAATAGGCACACAAAATGAATCACAGGCTTTTATATATGCTTTACAGAATTTCTTAATAACTTTCAATTTAATCACTCAGTCGACCTGTGCAACACATGTTTTATGCAATATTTATTCTGTTGTTATTTATCACAAAAACCCCCCACTAGATTCACTATTTAAACAATTCAAAGCCAGTAATGCCAAAGACAGCTTCACTGTATGTCATTCAGATTCTTGCTCATTCTAATTTGACAGGTCCTATGGCATGTGGTAATTTTCATGTAGATGATTTAGTCCCTTTCATTTCGGCAAAAGAAGACCATGCATCTTGGCATTCTAATGCAGGTCATTTACCTTTCACATATAAAATTCCTTTAGGGTTGGTATTATGTCCCAGTGGCAAGAATGCTTGCCTCATGCACATGAAGCCATGGGTTTGATTCCCTAGCGCCACGTACATAGAACATGGCCAGAAGTGGCACTGTGGTTCAAGTGGCAGCGTGCCTGCTAGCCTTGAGCAAAAAAGAAGCCAGGGACTGTCCTCAGACCCTGAGTCCAAGACCCAGGACAGGAATAAATAAAATAAAATAAAATAAATTTCCTTTTAAACAACCTAAGCAAATTATTGCTAACTGTCCTACTTGTTGACCTTTGCATTTACAAACCCTTCCCCTTGGTGCTAATCTTCAAGACCTGGCTCAAACAATTACATTACATGTTTTGTGTCTCTATATGTATAACCTAGACTATGGCTTGTGGAAATGTGCCCGGGTCCTTAAAATAATGAGTTTTCATTGATTCACCTGTACAACTCCCTCCAAGTGGGTCAAGACACACAAGTGTCCAAGTATAGTTTTCCAGAAGCTGTACAATTAATTGGTTTCAGTGTATATGGAAGTTAAGAAAGCAGGGAATTCATTCATGATAATAGGCATTTGTTCAATTTGCAGTACCTGTAGAAGATCCAAGGATGTGTCTAATATTTGTAGCCACAATACGAACATATGTGTTAGCACTCTATGCATCGAAAGAAAAAAATGTGTTTTTATTTATTCGTTTGCAGAAATAATCAGTTGCCCCACCGTGTGTTCAACAAGTATTTCTCCTTGTCTTATCTATGAGTAAAAGTAATAAAAAAAAATGTCTACTCATATGAATGTCTTTTGATTTCCCCTAATAATTGAGACAAGCACTCTTGCAACTAGGCCATATTCCCAGCCCTCCCCTAATCATTGACACCTCCAATTTGGTTTCAGTGTGTGACAATATGCAAGGATTCTTTGACTTCTTTAAATAGGCCGTTTTGCAAGACCGAATGAATGGGATGTGGTGGGGAATAGAGCAGAAAGGGCTCACCAAGTGAATTGGGTAGTGAGAGAACAAACTGAGCGAATCAAGGGACTTAGGAAGAGATATATCACAGGAAAAGAGGAGCAGATTACAGGAAGCATAAAGAAAGAGAGGTATATGCATATATCACCATTTTGGGATGAATTGCTTTACAATTACTAAGCATAGAGGACATAAGAATTTTGAGAATTGAATGTGACACTGAGCATGAAGGATCAGACGTCTGTTTATTTTACTTTATAATATTATTAAGAATTACTAACACATAGAGTTAATGTGTAAATAATTAAGAAATTGAGGGAGTGGTTTGAGGGGTGAAGCAGAGGGATGAAGGGAGAAAAATCAGGAAGGGATAGCAGGTATGAGAAGAAATGCATATGTAATCACTATATGAAGCATGTTTCTGTAACCCCACTGTACATCATCCTAAAAATAAGAAAGAAAATGTAAAAAAAATTAAGTGTAAATGCATTTTGCGGTGGGAAACTAGATTTTTCTATGTATCCAAACAATAACATTCTAAAGTTATTAAAATTTGTGCATTGCTGGAAATATTACAAGTGTTTGGTAGATAATGAAAAAGAAGAAAATTTTTGATTGTGTGTGTGAGTTTGTGTGTGTGTGGGGGTGTGGTGTGTTTGAGTGAGTGACGGTGTGTGTGTGCCTAGTCTTTTGAAGTTATGTCTCATGGTGATCAACATAGAAATGCATTGATAAGATAGGGTATATAAAATTTGTCAAACGTGGTAATTCCTCCCTCATTTTTCTCTTGCTTCACTTTCCAATCAACTATTCACCAACTTTGAATGGTTAATTACAACAATTTCTATTCCTTTGTTGCATTCCTTTACCCTTTGTACTTCTCACAGTGTGAAGAAGTCATTTCCTTACTACGATAAAGAAAGAGACAATAGTAAGAGCTCCATGGTCTACCACAGCGACACCTGGTTTACCAACACAGAAAATTAAATGAAAAGAAATAATCTCAAATAAGGATTTCAAAGTAAAAATAAAGAAAACTCCGGGTTCCATATATTTGAGATCATTACTAGTACCATGCTTGTTTGTGATTATTTCTCCAAATTATTGAGAAACTGCGATACTCTGCATGGAAAATCCTAGGCATGTATGCCATTTTTACAACTCAGCGAATCCATTGGCTCTCTTTGCCGTTCACTTCATACGACATAATGTTTTCCTAAGACTTTCCATTTCCTTACAAATGAGAGGATGTCATTCTTTCTGAAGGAAGCCTAGAATTACACTATGAATATAAAACCAGTTTCTGTTGTTCCATTCATCAACTGATGGCCAGAAGAGTTGGATACATATGTTGGCTATTTGAGAGAATGCTGCAATGATCATGATCATGGTGGAAGTTTTAGCATGGAATTCTTTATGATCTTTACAGTGAATGCCCACCATTGAGATTGCTCGATCATAATCTATGTGTATATTTTATTGCGGATATGGTACACTGCTTCGCAGAGTGTCTAAAGAATTTTATTTTTTTTGAGTTTCAAATATATTTTGTATTTGAGAGCCCTATTTTTTTATTATCTACTTCATATCTTCTCGCATATTCTGTGCTCTCCTCTCTCTTCATAATTTGACATATGGAGCTTAGCAATTCCATGGACGTCCTTTTGTACAATACTGTGATTTAATGTGGTTGTTAGATTTTATACAAATCTGTTAATATGTGCTCAGAAGCCCTAGTGTTTCTCCTCATTCTTCTTGCATATTTATTGTATCCATTTTACCTCGAGTCCCTGATCCAATTAGAATTTTTGGTGGTATGAGGAGACACACAAGGATGTACTTTTGGTTGGTGGAAGAGTTTAAAGTATTCTGCCTTACCATTTCTTGAAAAGGCTGTGCTTTTCTATCCAATTCTTTTGTCTTAATTATAAAAAACCAAGGTGTCATAGGTGTATATGTTGACTTCTCTGTCTTCAATCACATTTTCTTGATTTTTGAACTTTTGTTATACGAGGACCAAAAAGATTTTCAACCTGAAGCTTCCAAAAGTTTGAAAGTAGATATTAACATACCTCCAGCACTGTTCTTCCTGCTAATAAGTGTTTTGGCATCAACAAACTAAATTATCCTCGATGTTCAGATATTCCTGTTTCTAGAAAAGCTGAACGCAAAATCCACTGACAAAAGAGCCACTCTCATTTAATGACACAATACTTTTACTTTTGCTTTCTACAGAGAAACATTTGGTAAAGAGGACTTTCAAACAACGGACCCTTGTACACGTTGAACCACTGTCCTAAACTCTGACCCAATACTCCTTTACACATCCAAGGTCTGGAAAATTACTCTATTCTTTCTTGCCATGTACCAGAGATTAAATGGAAGGAAGTGGAACTGTCCACAAGAATGCTATGAAATTCATGTGATGTCCCTCAAGAGCATTTTCTGTCATTTCGAAAAGCTGTAGGAAATAGGATCATGCCAGACAATCCTGAATTGTTTATCAATTACCTCAATATTCTTCCAAGTAATTATGTCGTGGTGTAGGTAACATGTAGATAGGTAGATACAAAGAGAAACTGACAGATAAATCTATACATACGTACAAAGCCTTTTTTCCTTTCTACAATAAAATATTTTTTACTAGTAGCCACCATTGATTCCCAACAATATTTATCTTACACTTTGTGGTCGATATGAAATTTGTTTGAACGAATCAAAATCTGGTATCTGCTATGTACTCTCTGCTATGTGCTATCTGCTATGTGCTATGTGCTATCTGCTATGTGTGCTATGTTGTTGCTGGTTGGAATATTCTGTAGATTTCGGTTAAGTCTAGATGTACGTACGTTTTTAGTTCTGTGGTTTCTTTGTTCAGGTTTTGGTGTGCTGATCTGTCCAAAGGTGATAGTGGAGTGTTAAATTCCCCAGTTATCAATGTGATTGGGTCTGTGAATGATTTTAGAGTCAGTCGTGTTCGGTTGGGTCGTCCTGTATTTGGTGTGTAGATATATAGGATGGTTATATCCTCCTGTAGTACAGATCCCTTTATTAGAATGTAGTAAGCTTCTTTGTTTCTTTTTTAATGTTTTTAATTTGAAGTCAATTTTATCTGATACTAGGATTGCAATGCCAGCCTGTTTATAGGGGCCATTGGATTGACAGACTTGATTCCAGCCTTTCACTTTTACGAGATGTTTACTTTTGCTGCATAGATGTGTGAGCACCGTTGAAGACCTCATGCATACCTTACCAGGCTTTGTTGTGTAAATCTTTGACGTTAACAATTATATACAGATACCTGGAATACCTGTATATAATATGAGATTGGTGTTCCTGAAGAATACAATTTTGATATAACAACAAATCCTGCACCCTGTACTCAGTAGTTATGTATTTACTGTTACAATCATATGAGTAACTTTTGTTAGTGTATTAAGTTCTTTTTGGACTGGCAGGCTTTGTCTTTGAACCCATTTGATTCACTCGGTTTGAGCAGGGATACCCTCTACCCAGTAACGTGAGGACAATGGAATCTGGAGTTCCTGTAAGTAAGGAGGGTCAGTTAGCGGCAGTGAAGAGAACAGAGTAAAATATTAAGGGGGAGGCTCATGATTTTGGTTTAATTACAGTGACGTGGAAATGTGGAGAATAGTAGAATTGGTAGAAAGAAGTAGTTTAAAAAGATAGACAATTCATTTAACAGAGAAGGGTGGAGGTGTTATTCCTAGGAATGTATTTTTAAAGAAAGAGAATGTGAAGAGGAAAATAAAGAAAAAAATAGTGGAAGACAAATGCACAAAACAGAGAAAATTTATTTTTAAAAAGAAAAAAAAAAACCAGAAAATCGAACAAGCAAAACAATTTTTTGCTAAAAACAAACAGGTAAAAAAGGAATATAAAAACCAAATGACATTTCAGAAATTGAAAAAAAAAACAATAAAAGCATAAAAAATCTTGGAAAAGAAAATGGAGTCTTCCTTGTTTGGATGGACATTTTATTCTCTGGTTTCCTTGCGATGGTCAGCAGTATATTTTGCTGCTTGCCATGTTTGACTTGCTTTCAGTTTTTGGGGGTGGATCTACTTTGAACTGCATCCCTTGTTGGTGAAATCCTGGGTCGCTCTGTTTCACACAGCTTGCAAGTGGGACTTCGGTATCCTCTGTGGATGGGGCACATGCACAGTTTTGGGAACCCTGGCTCCACTACTCTGCTGTGGGGCCATTGCCTATAACTCATGTTTTAAAATAGGCTGTGGACTCAGCAGGTCGGAGAGCTTCTCTCCTGGTTGAACCTGATGTGATTCTCTTGCTTGGGGGAGGTTCCCCACTCCGGGGTGGAACGACCTATTGGGAAGAGCTAGCTATGGGATTCACCTCCATTTCAGCCTGGGAATTAGGATTCCTATGTGGTGGGACCATTTATCTGTCTCGGGAACTGTTTCTTCCCATGTGGTTTTCCATACTGCTGGTAGTTGTTTGCTGCTTTCACTTTCAATTTAGAAATTTCAACAGTCAAGGCGGTGCACCTCTGGCTGAGCCATGGCCTAGGATGACCCTCCCACCTAGGCAGGGGTCCTTCTCCGGGCCAGAGCTAGCTCTCCCTGATTGGTCCCTCTTGCCTTTTTCAAAGATGGCCCATTCATCCTTGCCTTGTGAATGCCTACTTTTGTTCCAGTCTGGTCTGACCCTATGCCAGTGACAAAGTTGGCACTTTGCTCTAGCAATGGTGGAAGGGCTAAGCTCCAGATACTCCTTCACGGGCGCGAGTGAGGATGTCTTTATAGAGGTACTCACACTTTCTCTGCTATTTCAGCCTTTGGGTGCTCAGTCTGCAATCCAGGTCTGTCTGCTGTTGTCTGGAGGATTTTGTCCTGGTTGCTATTGTGTGCTTTAGGTGCATGGAGTATGGGGAAGTGTGTGGGCGCCAGCACTGGCTTGTTGGTGCACCAACAACTGGAACAAAAATCTGTGTTTTCAGGCCAGCAAAGTATATTTTTTCTTCCTGGCCAATATCAAAATGTCAAAATGTGTTTACCTAGGGCTTTGCTGCTACTCCGGCATCTTCTCAGAAGTGAATTGGAAATCCTGCATGATTCTGCTTTGATAAGATTGAAGATGTGGAATAATGTCGATACTCTTGTATTTTCTGAAACTCTGTCCATGGACAATGTAAGTATATATATTTGGAGTATGCTACACTTGATGCTTAGAAGAATCTGTTTTTGATAGCTGTATGTTGAAAACCTTTGAATAAGTCTGTTACATTAATGTGGAAAATGGATGTACTTCTACTGGTTTCAGTCTGGTTTCTCCTATGTGTCAGATCATCTCTTGGAGAGATTGAAGTATTAACAACCCTCACTACTAGTTTATTCAGATCCATCTTTGACTGTAGTTCTGAATGAATTCCTTTGACATATTTAGCGTCTCAATTATTGGGTGAGTATATGTTCATTATTTTTATAACTTCTTCTTAGATTTTACCCAGTATTGAGATGTAGGGACTATCTATTTCTTTGTGCACTCATATTATGAGAAGTCTAGCTTTTTGTAATCAGGTTGGCTACTCCTCCCTTTTGGTAAGTCCATTTCCTTGGAAGATCCTACTCCATCCTTTTTCTCAAAGCATGATTTCATTCTTTTTTCTTTGAGGGGTCTCTTGAGGACAACACATGGATGGATCTTGTTTTTGGATCCAATCTACAGTTCATTTCTTTTCTTTGGAGAGTTGAGTTTTAGATTGTTACTGTTGAGATTAGTGTGGTCCTTTGTCTTCCATTTTCTTATTAACCTGCGTTTTACTTCTTTCCTTTATTCTTTGTTTATAAAATTTGGTTTCCTCTTGGCTTCTTTTTACCTGGGTTCCATTTTGTTGATTCTTTTCTATTGAATGATATTCCTCCTTAGTTGCCTCTGCAGGACTGTTTTTTTTGTTGTTATACTCCTTTACTTTTCTTTATTGTGGACGGTTTTGTTTTTTCCATCGAATGTGTATTCTAATTTCGTGGATATCCAAAGTAGTTGCTGGCTTTTAGTGCTTGAATTGTGTTCTTCCAGGCTGTCCTTCATCAAAAATTTTAGTGGAGAGTTTTGACATGATTCTGATAAGTTTTGCTTGTTCTAGAGTTCTATACGCTTTAATTTTTGTGACTGTTGGATTTTCCTCTAGGTTCTGGTCTCTAAGATGGTCAGGATGCTTCTTTTGCTTGTGTAAGTCTTTAGATGAGGAGTTGGCTGTATCTATTTTTACTTTTATTTCTTTCCTTATTTTCGATGTTCCATCATGAAATATTTTCTGTGTTCCTGATATTTCTTTCTATGGAATTCTGTGTTGATTCTTCTGGCAATTTCAGCTGTCATAGCAAGAACTTTTCCTTATTCTCCATCTGTATTAATCAGTATTGTTTTGGGGGTTGGGGTTTGACGACCATTTATGAAATTTGTAAGAGTTCTTTGTGATTTCACATCTGGGATGCAGGAGTTATGAAGCCTTGATTTCCCCTATACTTCCCATTGGTAGCTCATATGTGGCAGTATTATTGAACAAGTTTATAACTGCTTCAATATTTAATAGCGTTCACTTTTGTCCACAAGGCTTCCAACGTTTCTTATTAACAGTATTCTTTTTTTATTTAATAGTTTTCCTGATAATGGACATTCTTTTCTGGCTATGTCTAATATGATAGTCATTTTGATTTGCATTTCTCTTACAGCCTGTGGTATAGAGCACTCATCATGTGTCTCCAGGCCATTCTCATTTCCAACTCAGACCGACTAATAATTGATGGTCTTAATTTCGTTGTCTTTATATTCGAAAATATTAGCACAACATATATTTTGTAAATATTTGTAATTCAGATAAACTTAAGGACTTCTGTTATGTGAAGTTTGTTTAAAAATCCGTTTCCCTAGCAACAAGATATATCCAACAATTCACTAAATTTAATATTTAAAATCTGAAATTACTTGAGAGATTACAATCTTCTTATTTGGAATAAAGCTAGACACCTGTGTGTAGGGGCCCAGAGTCTGTTTCAATGTCGTGACATTTTACTAAGGCAGTAGAGGTCGCCTTTCATTTCTTTTTGGTCTCAACAAATAAACTAAACACAAATGATAAAGTATGATTTCTTGTCTTGTACTTGGATACCTTGAGAGATTGTTGTCACCAGCAATATCATTAATCTAAAGCAAGGAAACAAAAACTGCTACACATCCTAAATTTTAAAGTATAGATACTATCATAATTTGGAAAACCGTATTCCCTGGGATTTAGCCTTCAAAAGTAGATATCACGGAAAATCAATATGAAAATGACTCATAAATATGCTTATAATATTTGTAAGCTAAGTTCACATGGTATATAGATATAAAAAGGTCTCAGGGTAAGGCTAGAACTTTTTTGGTTGACAATGTGTTGTGCAAAAGGGGTACAGTTACATAATAAGGCAGTCAAAGGATGCACAACTCCTTAACAAAATATTAGCTACCAGATTCCAAAAACAGAATACAGAAGCCTATGTGGTTTCAGTACAAACTGTGGTGTCATGCCATGTCCCTGAGGCAGGGGTATAATCGCCAGGGCCAGGATTTTCTTTCTCATCCTTCAATGTTCATGATTAAGAGAACCAATATTGTCAACTTTCCATATTGCTAAAGATGTTATAGAAATTCACCTCAAAACCCCATGAAAATCTAACTATATTCTTTAATGAAATAGGAAAAGCAATCCAAAAATTCATATGAAATAGGAAGATCTAGAATAGCTAAAGAAATTGAAGGCAAAAAGACCACAAACAAAACCACAATAAAGTCACAACAATGTTCATCGCAGCGCAATTTGTCATAGCGAGAATCTGGAACCAACCCAGATGCCCCTCAGTAGACGAATGGATCAGTAAAATGTGGGACATACTCACAATGGAATTTTATGCCTCTATCAGAAAGAATGGCATTGCCCCATTTGTCAGCAAATGGAAGGACTTGGAAAAAAATTATAATAAGTGAAGTGAGCCAGACCCAAAGAAACATGGACACTATGATCTCCATTATTGGGAATAATTAGTACAGGTTTAGGCAAGTCATAGGAGAGCATCACAAGGCCCAATAGCTATACCCTTATGAACACATAAGATGATGCTAAGTGAAATGAATTCCATTTTATGAAAACGATTGTTATATCACAGTTGTAACTACTTTCAACGTCCCATCTGTATCTGTAGCTTCTATTGTTGATGATGTTCTTGTATCACCTTTCAGTGGTTGTAACTACACTATCTCTGTAATCTTACCTGAGTATTTTGGAAACCGTGTATACTGGTATTAGAATTAGGAAATTGAAAGGGAATACCAAAATTGAGATACACAGGGTAAAAAAAGAGAAACAACTAAAAAAGCAATACTTGCAAAAGTGTTTGGTGAAAATGCACTGAACACCACAGTGGGGGAATGGAAACGGGGAGGAGGGAGGAGGGTATAAGGCACAGAGAGAAAGGTATCGAAAAGTGACACACAAACACTAATGTTTATGTACATAAATTCAAATGGATATCTATATATTACCCAATCTGCAAGGAATTGTTTTATAGTTAATATTACTAGAGGCTACAAGCTTTAGAGATGAGATTGACAATAGACATTAAGGATATAATTTTTTGTTTTGGAAAAAATAATGAAAAAGGAAGTTGTTTGTGCAAGAGGACAATGTGAAGGAAAGAGGCAGAAAAATGAGCAAGGAAATAACAGCTGTGAGAAGAAATTTATGCATATTTTTCTCTCACCTCAATGCTCCCTCAAAATTTCCTTGATTCCTTGTTAAAAATTTCTTCATCTATCCTTCATCTATCCTTTGTATACATTATTGGTAAAAGGAAACTCGCCTATTAGAAAAGTGTGTGAAAACGACTCTCAGGATTCCATTACTGAAACCTCGCTTATTTCTACAAAATCATACATAAACAATGGACAGGAAGAACAAACAGGACTCCCACTTCCGGGTAGAAGGCAGCATTGAGCACTTCCGGTGTCAAATGCGGAAGTGCTTGTGAATGACGTGAGATCATAACCCGGAAGTGACCAATATTAGCCACGTCACAATACTAGTGACCCCACACGGGGGAGACAGGAGTTAAAAGTAACTGTTACTACGGAAAGGTCTACGGTGGACCAGGTTACTTCGTTGAGCGGAGAGCCTTCTTCACTAATTTGGTAAGTACAGTTCTCCTTCAGAGACATCTAACAATCATTTCCCTCGTTTCCTTTCTTCAGTCATCAGTCCCCAACTCGTGTGGACTAACTTTTCACTCTTTGATATACACTGTGACATTTCTGGCTACAAAGGTTCTTTGTAATTCCTTTACCGGAAGTCCCATGAGGTAGTCCCTGCTTATTTTACAAAATACCAAGTATTATCCAACATATCACATAATCAAAAATGTTATGTCCCTGGAATTGAGAATGTAGCAATTTCCAATGTGTCCGTCTTCAAATTTACTACCATTACTCTCACTTTTATTTAGCTCTAACAATGATATTTCTATGGGGTTGTACACTTGTTTCATGCCCACAACAAATTTAATGCTGGAATTTACTAATATTTGAAACAGTAT